>NC_143013.1:265542598-265698578 GCF_055824585.1 Amblyomma mixtum | reverse complement strand
TCGGCTGGGAACAAATCAGCGCCGGAATCAGTTGTAAAAGTGCTAAATGCATCCTGTCATCTAGAGCTTTCAGCTTGTCCTAGCAGCGCCGTGAACAGGCGGAGCATCTTGTATGTGGAATTAAATAAGCGGTTGGTATATGAACGCACGAAGAGCACGGGGACCATCATACGTGAAAACAGTCACGTACGTACCTCTGATGTATACGATTTCAGTGTTATAAATATTACTAAGGAAAGCAACGTGGGAGCCATCAAATCGATGGCTATGTGCAGTGAATCTTAGGTTCTGGTGTTGTATGGTCCCGCCCTTCAAAACAGCTGCATGCAACGACTTAACAAAGAAGTTGTGGAAGATGTAAGAAAACGTATTTCACACACGCATGCCATTAAGTGGATTCCCTTTCACTTTTGGACGTCTCCAGGAAAAATCCCCCCCTTTTTTTTTTCTAAAGAGCTGCAGTAAAGGCTCGGTATTAAAGGTTCTATGTAAACAAGTTACGCAGAGAACTGAGAACCGGTGATATATCTGAGGATCGAAGTGCATACGAAAAAAAGTACGAATCTAAAGTGGTAATGATGAGCATGGGAAATTTGTTGGAATAATACGTGGCCTCGGCACCTCTAAACAGGAATTAGTCGGTGATCTTCGGTAAAGGCATTTCCCCGCAAAGGAGCGAACCTGGCTAATGATGACTCAAAAGATTATATGGTATATGAGGATGACTATGAGCGCCATGGCACAAGGTATTTTTCTTCAACTTAAGGTGGGGTCAAAGACCCATTACCCAAGAATTTCACCCTAAAGCCGAGTACCAGATCAGGGTAAAGCTTGTACCCATTGTATCACCGGTGGGCACCCGGCGGCACTGGAGATCGAACCCCGCACTTCCCGCATGCTAGTATATGACGAAAACTGCAGTTTATTTTCAGGCATATGCGTCTGCAAGGCAAGAACCGATTCTTTCAGAGGGGATCTCGTTTAGTTTTCTTTAATCAATGACACCATTTCCATTTTGATGATACATATCGCTCCATGTTAATTTCGTGTAAGAACTCTTGTCGATATGGTTTGCGTATATACAACTCTAGTCGAGAATAGGGGAATGCTACTTTTTATGATGGTGTTGATTAGAGTGGGCAAATAGGCCCTTAGATTTAGATTAACATAATTTTAATATTGAAGAAATAACAACCATGTGCCGTCAGTGCGATCCGCACCCATGGCCTCAGCATGACTCTTGTAGTGTTCGATCAATTGATCTACGGCAGGTTGAAATCCCACCGTGGTGGCATATGGTTTTTCTTATACTTTCTGTAAAACTGTCTCCTATTCAAAATGGTTACGCAGATAATTTCTAATTGCAATCAACCGTATCATATAAATGCTACATACTGCCTCATGCTTTCCTTGGTTGAAAGGACTGTTGGTTTTCTTATGCTAAGCTGAAAGGATTAGCAGGATGACGATTCAATGGGTGAAGCACTAAGATGCACCCATAACCACCTAGGGACCTGGGTTCTGAAAGCAGCTAGGCGATTTGTGTTGGGTATTTCAGCAGTGATCTTGTAAAGATGCCCAATAAACCACTCCTCAACCTTTATCCCTGTCCCAGCAACTCCACTTCACTAAGCAGCAGCAGCCCTTCGATCTGATATCCACGGACTTCGACCTATAGTAGAGAGGAAGGCCCTACAAGGTCCAGCTTTTAACATGTATGTCAAGCTGGAGTACATTTTAAGACAGTTTGAGAAAGGCGCTTCTGCCGTAGACAAGTCTTAAATCGACATTCATTGCAGTCCGAGGGGAAACCTGCTAAGAGCCACAGAATGTGCACTGAATGTTAACAAGAATTTTCGACAAGCCTTCTCCGCTCTCCTTGCCTTGAAAAAGGTGTTCGACGACCATCGCGAATCGGTCGCTAAGCTTCGCGGTTGCAGACCTCGCGTGAGGGCTGGCACTAAAGAGATGGGTCATGGACCGCTCCCGACCCCTGATTGATTGGTCTTCATTTACAGAACTGATATAGTGTCTCCTTTTTCAATATCAGAAGGAATGTGTCGCCTACGTAACTCTGAATCTTACCCTTTCCCCCCACCCACACTCGCAGCATACTTATCAGCCTTTCCACCTAGCCGAGTTCGCGTGACCGGGTAAGCCGTGGTCTCCGATCTCTGCGTCACTATAATTTGGCAGATCTCACTGGACCTAAAGGACTAACTTCGCCGGAGACCCTTACTTCTTCCAATGGGTGCCCCCATGCCCGGTCATATCGGGTGCATCAGTTTCAGTCCTCACACCTCAATGCGCATACGTGAGTGAGCCAGCACCTTCGTATAGAAGATGCGGGTAAACTCTTCAGAGGATCAGTGCGAATCAGCGGAAGAGGGCGACAGATAGCAAGAAGGGAAGACACTGAAGGACACGGCGCATTACATATAATGCTTTTTAACTGCGACATTTCGTTTCCACTTCGGCTGCTGGATGTCGCCCAAAGTCTGTGAGTGCAGGCCAGAGCGTACAGTATACTGTCTCGTATTAAGCATGAAATGCTTTTAGCCCCCGTTGTCGGTAGTGTGGCGACGTCACGCCGAGACCGAGAGCCATCATCCGGGCACTGAAATCCACTCATCCGGGCACTGAATTCCAGTCATCCGGGCTCTGAAACGAGAACATCCGGGCACCGTACGAGACTTAACGAGCTTTAACGAGACTCTCTAAGCCCTTCTACGCGACCGGCATGCAAGCGCCGGTTGGTCTCCAAAGGAGTCACAAAAAATAACTGCTGCCAGAGCCTTCTCAATGTTTATCAAGATATCAGTCGCTTTGCGTTTGATAATGGACGGAATTATAATTTCCGATTTCTAATAACGCGTGCAAAAAGCACATAAATGCCACGATACACTTCGTTGTCATACGTGATCTCTTAGGGGCTTCGCGCATCGAAGCAAAGCCGCGCAGGCGCACAGGGGCCTGGGGGCCTGGGGGAGAAGCGCTGCGTTCAAAGGGCAAGGCATCGCGCCGAACGGGTGGTGGCGTTCCTCCCTTCCATTACGGTGTGGTTCGGGTGTCCACCGAGATGGCAGAGAATTACTGCGCCATTTCCTTTCCTCAAAAAACCTTGCGTTCAAATGGCAAGGCATCGCGCTGAACGGGTGGTGGCGTTCCTCCCTTCCTGTACTGTGCGGTTCGGGTGTCCACCGAGATGACATTAGGCCCGTAAACATTTCATGCTTACTCTACTGTCGGTTACGGGAGAGGCAGAGATTTTTTATAATGGCTCTGCCCTCACATCTGATGAAAAAAAAAGCGTAATACGTGACAAACAACAATATCGCGATTAACAACAATATCCCATATAAGACCTTTTCAAGTATCAGTACCGGGCCTTCTTGACATTTATAGCCTACACCGGCCTGCACGTGTACATATAACTCTCTTATGCTGAAGGGCATATTTGCGCAATAAAAAAATAGTTATGGGTTGTCCTGAGTTACTTAAGACTTAGGGAAATGTCCATTTTATCTAATTTTTTCAAAAGAACGAAGTATTTTTGCATGCTTCTAGCTCCGGCTAAAGTGATATTTCCATTGTCCTGTTTTAGGAATAACAGAGCATCAATGAGTAAAAAATTGGCTGTGGTTTAGCTCTGGTTGACCCTAGTTGAATTACGAAAGCAACTGAGCGCGTTGTCTCTTCCTCGCTTCGTTCTTTCGTTGTTGCCTCTCTTTCGCGCTCTCCGTAACGACTATAATCCACTGAGGCGAACCCCCCGCGAGGCGTCACCTCCTCTCCCTCTACCCCAGCGGAGCACATCTGGTGGAGCGACGGCAGCGGCGTCGACGGCGGCGTTATCTGTTGGAGCATGGCTGCGGCGTTGCTAGGCAACAGCGGCTCAAGGTCGTTCATGGGCCACGGCATACGGCTGAAGTGCGACCACGCGACGAGCCGAGAACAAAAAACTGGAGGGGACACTTATGCTCCGCCTCAAGGGTACGACGCGAGAGCGTTAATGCCCGTATATGCGGAGTTGATCATTCTCTACTTAACACTCATAGATCCCTGGGAGTCCTTACAGCGCTCCTGGCGCAGCAGTTGAGTGATGCACCACTACCCTGCGATCGCAGGTACTGCCACCGGTGGGGCTTGTGAGGCCCGGGTTGTTCTTGTCAATGCCAGTCATTGCCTGCTACCTGCCACGGTAGGCAGTCTGCTCACAATCCGGTGGGCAGGCTGTGATGACGTCACAAGGTCACGTGGCCAAGATGGCCCACCTGACCCCTAGGTTGCTCCTTCGGGGATTTCGCGTGGATTTTTCACTCAATGACTACGACGCAGACGACGACGCCGGCTGTTCTGCGACACGGGGCCCTGAACCCTATCGCGTTAAAATAAAGTAATCTTGGACTCTTGGGAAAGAGCAGCTCTAGTAAATCTCCTTCATTAAAGCGCTGCCATCGAAATGGACAACTTGCGCGCCGTTGGACGGGCCACGGCTTGGCCGGTGGGTTATTCGAACCTTTTCCTTTGGTCACAATACAGTATTGTGCACCTTTATCGTGAAGATTTTAAAACATTTTCTCGCCTCAACCGTTGGCTCGTTTACGCTGGAGCTTAGCACAGAACTTGGGTATTGCGGTATCTTTTGTCTCGTAGTAAGTTTGTCAAGAGTAACTACTTGTTTCAGCCACGCATGATGCAAACCCAAAATCGTCTGCCCCGAAACCGACGAACCAAAAGCCGCCAACTCTCGATTTTCGCGGAAGGGCGTTCGTGGCGCCATCTGTTGTTTGCATAGGAAACCGCCACGACGCGAAAGGCGCCGAGGTCAGCATTACAAGCTGCGCAGGTTCTTTGATGGCGCCACTGCCACCCTTCAGGGCAATCCTGCGCTGGCGGTTTTAGTTCTTCGATCTCGGCGCAGACGATTACGGAGTTACATCATCATCATCATCAACAACAACAACCACCTGACTACGCCCACTGCAAGGCAAAGGCCTCTCCCATGTCCATCCAATTAACCCTGTCCTTCGCCAGTTGCAGCCACCGTATTTCCTACAAATTTCTAATCTCATCCGCCCACCTAACTTTCTGCCGCCCCCTGCTACGCTTGCCTTCTCTTGGAATCCACTCCGTTACCTAAGGTACCTAAGGTAAGGACTACCGGTTATCTTGTTTTCCCTTGCCTCTACTAAGAATCGTTACATTGCTGAACAATGAATAACACCCACATTCATTGTAATGGCGGGAGAAATCTTGGAAGCGTACCATATCAGTTTGTCAGGCCATGATTGCATTAGCCCAACCTCGGTGCGCTTACTCGAGAAAGAATTCGCTTTATTAGGTTCGTCACGGTAGGTGTGATATTTTGCGTGTCCCATGCGCTGTGATTTGTGATGCTGCTGTTGCGCATGCTCTGCTGGCCTTGCTGGGACTATGCCATTTCTAATAAATCTCAGTTGATAGTCCAGTCGTTGTGGCGTGAACACTCTTTCTCTCATCCCTTGTATTTTGTGACTGATTATTTTCAATTTACAATGTACCAACAGGCCCGCATTTCAACCCTTTTATAAAACTTCCTCCGAGACAAAAGTTACAATACGCAAGCTCTATGCTCAGTTTCACCGCAAACGAGCCAACAGTTGAGGCGAGAAAATTTTTTGAAGTCTTCACAATAAAGATGCACAGTACTGCATGAGTGCTGCTTCGATATAGTAGGTGAAGGTAATAGTAATAGTAAGGTAAGTTAATAGTAGGTAATTCTCACAAATGCGTGAGAATTATCTAATTCTATGTTAACATCACTCATATCGATTTGGACATTCGATATGTCAAGCTGCAGGATTGTAACGTACTGCGTGTGACTGGCCCTCATTGCCAGGAATAGAGCCAGCTAACGAAATAATGGGTTTCACTGTTAAAACGATCATAAGTCAAGCAGGACAGGACTTGTGCAAACCTATAACTAAAGTTTATTCGAGGCACAACAAAACATACATACAATGGCTCCACATGTGCTGAAATTTCCCCTTCTGGCGCATTACTGAACACTTGTTCAAACATGCGCTGCGCACGTCGTAACATTTGGTTGTGTACCCGCACATCAGAATACACGTTCACGACATATTCTCCTGAAATGAATAGGCTTATAAACTTATTTGCCTTCTTAGTGCGAATTCAGAACCAACTCCAAACTAACACGACTTTCGGCATGACAATTCTTGAATTACCCAATCATCATAAGGGAGTTTGTTTGCGAGCTATGTGAAGCGCTAAATCTCTGTAATACCTCTGATCGCATATTACAAAGCTTTCGATCTGGTCAATAATGAAGTGTTAGTTCACAAGCTGTGTTGTTGAAATATAAATGAGAAGGTTGTTGATTGTATAAGAGAATATTGAAGCGAAAGTCACAGTTTATAACTATAAATGAACTC
Organism: Amblyomma mixtum; assembly: GCF_055824585.1. Lineage (NCBI taxonomy): Eukaryota > Metazoa > Arthropoda > Arachnida > Ixodida > Ixodidae > Amblyomma > Amblyomma mixtum. The sequence goes on along the minus strand of NC_143013.1, from coordinate 265,692,141 downwards.
CAGTCTAAAGCTATTGCAGTCACATCACGCATCTCACATGAGTCTATGGTGGTACCTGCGCGGTTTCTTGTATATGTTAATGATGTGTAAGAAAACATTACTTCCGTCGCTTCATTGTTCGCCAACGATAGTGCGTCATTTAGAGCAATAAAACGTGTCCAATAGTCCTAATATTTACAGCAAAATATACATATAGTAAACCTGTGATGAGAGCGGTGGCATATAAAAGTAAACTTGCAGAAAACAGTGCTTATAAGTTTTACCGGGGAAAAAAAAATGTCCGTGATAATATCTTCTGTATACAGGGACACCCATTGCTAACTCTTAGTGAAACAAGATATTTAAGCGTACATGTTTTTCGCATCCCACTTAGGTTGACATCAGCATGTTGAGTATGCTACAAAGAAAGCCTGTAAATTGTGTGTTTTTTACTTTTTACGTCGTAAAGCAGGCAGCTGTTTGGCCAAAAAAAAGCATTTTATGCAAAAAAAAAAAAGCGTTGTTACCGTTACGATCAGGCAATATACCGAGCAAAGCCATGACTCCGGGACAACCAACATGGGTGTGCGAAAAGCAGAAATAAGAAAAAAGATAACAAGGCCGAACTGAAACGAGTTATATTATTCTAAAAAAACGAGAAGCCGTTACATCTGCTAACGGTTCCGTTACGCCCCCGCGTACAGAGCCCCTCAACCGCGTTAGCAAATACGGACACGACGAAATAAGGCCGTTTCCCGGTTTTAGGCCGTTACGAAGGGACATCTCCTTTTACTAGTTTAACTTGTGCACTCCTTTTATTTTTTACTTCCTGGAAACGGCGACTGCTGGCGTTCCTCGAAAAAGGAGAGATGGGGTAAAAGAAAAAGCGGTGAGGAACCGCGAATGGGATCGAACACAACTCCCCCACACTCCTGCAGCTGCATTTTTTCGTCCTTCGTAACCGAAATTCCGGCAACCTTGAGGGCTTTCGGATTTCCACAAAGCCTTTGGACACGTGGCATCCTACGCTTTTGAATGAAACCGGTCTAAACGAAAAAAAAAAAAAAGATAGTGAAACTAGACAACGGGTGTACAGAGGCGTCGAGTGGAGCAGACGGCAAAAGGGAGGGCGCTTATCTGTAACGGAGCAGACGAAATAACAAAGTTCGAAGCAGACGACGGATTCTCGTCTGCAAGCTTTTCTACGGCGTCTGCGGCATGCACAAAGAGGGTAATACGCTGGCTATGTCGGCAGGGAACATTTGTAACCGCAAGATGACACGCCTATAATGCATACAAAGGAAACGACCTGGGCGGGGAACGGAGCAAGCGTACACCGCTTACACTGGCGCGTACACCAGACCTCGCATTCATGCCGGTGGTGTTGGAGGGAGACCCCTTTTCCAAGGTTGCCGAATTTTCGGTAACCTTGAAGCCTTTCGAGGTTTTTCAGGGGGTTCAACCCCTCTCAGCGGGGAAACGGAGTTAGTGATACAGAAAGCAGGGGAAAAACGAAACGCGGAAGCAGGTATTCGAATAATCGGGCCTGATCAATAGGAGGGAAAAAGCAGCGAAAAAAAAAACAGAAAAAACGGCCCCGAAAGCTGTACTGGCAGAAACTGGGGCAGCGCTATGCAGGTGACAAGAAAGAAAGCAACGATTAGGATATGCACGCTTCCACAGAGTAAAAGAAAAAGGTTACAAAAATAACCGCAATTTTCTATCATTTGCGAGAAAGCGAGGACGATGTTAAGAAGTGAAAAAAAAAAAAGCAACCAAGGCCAATTCGCGGGAAAGGTACGGGATTTGGAAATAAAGGATAACATGAACCGCTGAAGCGAAAGTTGTACAAGGCACAGCAAAAGCAACAGCGCGAGAGGCAGTTTTACAGTTGAGAGCGGACGTGTGCCAGCTTTACATGTAGCCAGCAGCCTCCAGGTCCTCCCTTTCACCATTTTTTTGTACATTTTTAATGTAATTTCAGGCGGGCACTACAAGCGACTTCTCCTACCCCAATACTGGAAGCGTTGGACTATAAGTGCCTCCCAGGACGGGCATTCGCAATGCCAAGCTGCTCTCAGCGAAAGGAAAAGGAGGAGTTATAGGCTTGACACGCGACCTGAAGGTGGAAAGCAGCAGCGAAATTTCATTACGTCCCCAGCAGACATAGCTAGTCTCTCACAAGTTATGCCTAATGGCTTATGGTTAATGTGGGTTTAGCGTCCCAAAACGGCTCAGGCTTTGAGGGAGGCCGTAGTGAAGGGGTCCGGAAATTTCGACCACCTGGGGTTCTTTAACGTGCACTGACATCGCACAGTATACGGGCCTCTAGAATTTCACCTCCACTGAAATGCGACCGCCCCGGTCGGGATCTACGTCTTTCGGGTCAGCGGCCGAGCGCCATAACCACTGAGCCATCGCGGCGGCTTTGTTATGCCCAATTTCTATAGAGCATTATCAGTATTAATGGCAACACGCACACACTATTCGAGGGCGAATGATACTGCTGCTTTGACCCGGGCATGCAGAAAACAGATTTCTCAACGGTAACACCCAGACATCCATAGGGGAGACGCCGCTAGAAACAGAGTGCCATTTTCGTCCTAGCTGGCTGTGTGTTCGAATACGGTTTTGTTTTCGTCGGTTTCAGGGTTCTCATGTTCCGAAGCTGCATGGTGCGAAGGACAATGTGCTGAAGTTCTCTGATCAGTTTTGACAACCCGGGGGCTCTTTCAACGCTTGCTGACGTCACAAAGCACACGAGCGTGTTTGCATTTATCCTCCTTCGAAATGCTGCTGTCGCAGACTGGACTCCATTCCGCGCCACTTCGCCTTCGGCAACCGAACTCCACAGCCACCACGGAGGGCTTGTTCGAATACGATTTGTGAAAAAGTTGTCGCCACCAAACCGCTCGGAAAAGCTCACAGCCTGTTTCGGCACTGACTAGTTGTTTTTTTTTTTTTTCAATACAGAATGGAGGTTTTTGTTCGCGAGCTTCGAGCAGAAAATTTGAAGAAAAAAAAATGTCATTTTAAACCCTTATATGGAGTTGAGAGCAAGCACGTAGTCAGAAACTTTTTGCGGGAGGGGTTCAAGACAGGGGGGACATTGGATACGTGCCTGTTGGAAAGGATGCCCTAACCTAATCACAAACTAATAGTTGAGCAGAGCACGAGTGTCCGCCACGTACGAAGTGGAGCTTCTTTTATTTTTATTTTCCTCTGCTATTTTCTGCGCCCAAGGTGGCGACATCTAGCACGCCCATCAATAAGAAGAGGCGGCGGTGCAAGAAAAGAAGCTGCGGCGAAAGCGCCATATTCTTCGAAGATTGTCTCTACTTTCGTTTTTTTTTTTCCCCCTTTTAAGCAACATGCATTAGGTGCCTCATCTGTGAGTATGCCCTACAATTTACTCTGAACGATGCGTAATTCAAAGAATCACAATGGCGTCAATGACTGCTATAAAGTTACATCAATTAAATAGAATAAATTAAAATGGACCGAGGAAATCAAGTTCAACCTCGATCGTCACGTTGGTAAGTAGTTCTTGAATGCATTTAGCTTCAGACAGCTTCAGCAGGAGCCAATACTTAGCAAATATTTAAACTCCGTCCCGTTGTCCTCGGTGAAACTGAAAAGCTATATTTAGCATTTATCTTCTCGCTATTAGCACCTCGCTATTAGCACTTCGGAAAAGAAGCACCAATAACTTCCATCTCCACCCTTGCCATTCGTGCTCACTCGAGTCACCACTCGAGACAGAACACCCACCTTCTAAGCATACGAAGAGGCATGATCAGTAGGTGTTGCCTTCTGAGCATTAACTCTTTTAAGGAGAGATTTAATTGAATGACGATACATCCACATTAATGTCCTCTTTCCTAAGAGCATACCCCTTTTCAATGTATACCTGCCGCCTCCCCTCCCACCACCCTAACATTTCTGCTATTAGCGCATGGAGCAAATTAAACAGGGCTTCATTTGGGTGGAGCCTCGTTGCGGACTCAGCAGATGGCGTCGCGGCGTAGTGAGATAACCTTGTAGATCGCTCCTGTCCACCGCATGCCACTACCTTTCGTTTCGCAGCAATGCTGACAGATGGCGCGTCAGCGTAGTCAAGTCTGCGTGGGAGGCGGTAAAAAAGAAAGAAAGCGTGCACAAAGGCACGTTGGAGAGAAAGGGAAAGCAGAATTGGTGAGCTCAGGGGGGTGAGAGCGCAACGTCCGCATGACATTATTGGCATCCATTGAACGCATTGTGGTGCGCTGGAGTCGGTTCCTCTGTCTTACTTCGTGGATTAGTGCACCGGTTGCGGAATTTCACAGCCACGGGAGGCCTATTAAAAAAAAAAAATATCTTCCTCTGTGAAACAGAGCCGTCCAAGGTTTCATCTTTGAATTCCATTGCTTAATAAATGAGTTACAGCCCAGAAGGTACAACCCGCTGAACGATAGTCTACTTGTAAAGCTGTCTTCGTGCGCAAGCATTGGAGTACTGAGAGAAAGACACCATTATTCTAAATTATGGTAGTTTATCTTTTTAGTTCTTGATATTTTTGCTCGTGTTGCTTTTTCAAGTTAAGATTTCAGTAGTATAGCATGCTTATCAGCACAAACACATACACTGTCTTGTAACAGAACAAGGTCATAGTTCCACTAGTAGGGAACGATGCCTCCTATTTGTCCACCATCTATGTCGATGTAGTTTTTCGCTTCAGCCGCATAACAGAGCCATTACGGCACTATTAAAGACCGAAGGACCTTGAAATGATAGCAGAAGGTTTGTACTGCATGTAGAGAAGCTTCCTGCTTGACTTGTGTTTTGAATGATCCGCTACACGGAGCATCTATGGGAACATTCACTTCGCTGCAGCTGAACGCTATGAACGAGTGAACTTTTGACCAAGACTGTACGTGGCATCAGGAAACGATGGCTCATCAGACGCTCCCATTTACAGAATACTCTTCCTTTTCCTTTTAATGCGAACGCATTACTAGTCACATTACGAGAAAAGCCGGCGGCGTTTGTGTGTGTGTACCCGCAGATGGTACAGAAAATCCCAGGGATGGCAATAAAATGCAAAAAAAAAGAGGGGGGGGGATCATCCTCAAGTGGCCGTATGATGCACACAGCAAGCCGAGCACAGCCACTTCAGGCAATTCTATACATGTCGTTCGCCTATATAGTATAGTCTCCACTGACCGACCTAAGTGTGGCGCCAGTTTTTCTGACACTCGCACCAAAATTGTGACGTAACCGTTCGTCGCACAGCGTTCCGAGTGAGTGAGTGAAGAAACTTTATTTCCGCCAGAAGAAGACCCGTGCCCCTCCGGGTCCGCACGCAGGCGTCCGGGGAGGGGCAGCGTCGCAGCTGGAAGACTAGCAACGGTATAGTCGCGCAGCTTCTGCTGCCAGGCGGGTAGCGTATCGTTGTATGCTAAGGTCGGCACTTCTGAGTATGGTCTCCCATTCCTCTGCATTATTGATTCTGCCATATCCTGGGGCACTGGGGCATCTCCATAGTATGTGTTCGAGTGTAGCGGTATGCCCGCAGAACTCGCACACCTCCGCATCCTCCCTCGTGTCACCTCCTGTCCAGCTCCTCCAGAGCGGGGATGCGAAGTTTCTAGCTTGGAGTCTTCTCCAGTCATAGGCCGAGCTAAGCGATCTATCCGGAGGAGGATAGATCCTTTTGTTCTTTTTCTGAATGTCTGTGATGCTATTAAAGGTATTGGTTTCCTCTTTAGTGCTGAATTCGTATGAGGTGTCCACGGCTCCCCGAGGTAAAGAGGAGCGGGCGAGCCTGTGGGCGGCCTCGTTTCCAACCAGACCCGAGTGGGCTGGGGTCCAGATAATTAGAATATTGTGGGCTGGGATAAAGTCTTTTAGATATTTAGCCGCCATTTCGTGGATGCGTCCCTTGCTGTAATTTCTAATTGCGGCTTTGCAGTCGCTTACTATGTATTTGGTACCTGGCTGAGTTAGAGCGATCGCTATTGCAACCTCCTCCGCCACAAGGGGTTTTAAGTCAAGGTGTCTTAAGTCAAGGGGTTTTAAGTCAAGGTGTCGGAGACGGTGTCTCCTAGCGTGCCTACCGCGGCATCAGTGTAGGCCACGGTTCCCTGTGGCATCTTGCCTAGCTTAGCAGTCAGCTGTGCGACCCTGCTTTTCCTTCTGCCTTTGTCGTGGATGGGATGCATGTTTCTAGGTATGGGAGCGATAATAAGATGCTCTCTTATTTCTCTTCCCAGATCTGTTCTGGTGTTCACTGTGCTATCTACGGTTGCCCATTTCGCTAGCTCTAGGTATTTCCTTCCTGCGGGTGTGGATGTTAGCCTTTCGATTTGCGATGTTCTAACCGCTTCAGTCAGTTCTCTCCAATTGTTATGCAGGCCCATTTTCTCCAGTATATCATTGGACGTGGAAATGGGCAGCCCTAGCGCTCGTTTGACACATTTTCTGATGATTGTGTCTAATGCCTTTTCTTCGGTTTTGTTTATTTTCAGGAATGGGGTTGCGTAACATATCCTGCTAACGATGAAGGCCTGCGTGAGTCTTAGTTTGCTGGACTCTGAGAGTCCTTCCCCCCTTCTAGATACCTTTCTGAAGGCTCTGACGACAAGTTCAGCTTGCGCTTTGAGCTTGTCTAGCGTACTTTTGTTTTTCCCTTTTCTGTTAATATACATGCCTAGGATTCTTATTTTCTCGACAATTGGTATCGTTCTATTTTCAAGTGTAACCTCGATTGCCGGTATCCTTTGACTGCGCTTGCTCATTGCTACAAATAGCTCAGACTTTTGCGGACAGCAGCTGAGACCCACGCATTTCGCATGCTCGTTAATGATATCCGCTGCCTTCTGTAGCTTTTCTTTCATTTCTGATTCGCCTCCTTTGTTTAGCCAGACATTTACATCATCTGCGTAGAGGCTGATGTTTATGCCTTCTATCTCTCTAAGCTTGCGGGGAAGGTCCCTCATTACCAGATTAAAGAGAAATGGGGAGAGGACAGCCCCTTGTGGGGTTCTTCTGCATCCCATGGGGAACTCATCGGATGTGATGCCCTGAAAGGTAATGATAGCAGTCCTGTCCCTTAGGAACGATCGGATGTAGTTATAGGTGTTTTTTCCTACAGCTATCTCATTTAACCCATCAAGGATGGCGTCATGGCTGACATTGTCAAAGGCTTTCTTAAGATCTATACCTAAGATCGCCTTCAGGTTGCCGAGGTCCAGCTGATCTACTATATCTCCATAGAGTCTTAGCATTGTATCTTGGGTGGTGAGCCCAGGCCTAAATCCGACCATTTCATCTGGCCAGAGGCCGTTATCCTCCATGTATTTGGTCAGTCTGGTCAGGATGACCTTCTCAAGCAGTTTCCCTACACATGATGTTAGTGAGATCGGCCTGAGGTTCTCCAAGCTCGGAGGTTTGCCCTGCTTGTGTATAAGCGTGATCTTGGCCTTCTTCCACTCCTCGGGGACAGCGCCTGCTTTCCACACTTGGTTGAGATACCTATAGTGAGGCTATTTATTGATTCTTCATCCAGATTTCTCAACATTCTGTTTTCTACTCTGTCGAGCCCCGGGGCTGACCTTCGTTTTAGCTTCAGCAGTTCCATTCTGACCTCGGCTCTTAATATGGGGGCATCCAACTCCTCATTTGGTTGTCCCTTATAGTCGTCATATTTAGCGGCCCCATGGGGAGCAATATACAGTGACTTGAGCGTGTCAATAAGTTGCTCATCTGTGCCATTAAACTTATACCTAGCTTTTATTTGCTCAGTTCTCATAGCCGTCTTAGATTTATTTGGGTCTATAAGAAATTTGAGCAACTGCCATGTACTAGATTTTCCCATGCTTTTCTCCATTTCCTCGCATCTATTATCTCATCTCTGAGATTCCAACTGTCGAGCATACCTTTCTAATTCTACATTGTGTCTAGCTATTTCCCTCCTTAGGTTTCTGTTCCACCTTTGGCGCTTCAGCTGGTTATTTAGCTGTTCCTTCCTTTTGTACATGCTGAAGAGCCTGCTGTCCATTCTATCTTGGGAGTCATCTACCTGAACCTCCTCAGTTGCCCTTTCTACATGCTCAAGCAGAGTGGCCGTCCAGTTCTGGATACAGGTTATGTCACTATGCTCATGTTCTTCTCTGATAGCTCTGAATTTATACCAATCCGTAAGCTTCTCTTGCCTGTAGGTTGTAGGTTTCACGCTGACTTTTCTGTTGAGCTCGAGCTCCAGCAGAAAGTGATCGCTACCCAAATCTTCCTGTCGGTTCCGCCATTTCACAATACCAGCGTTCCTACATAGCGTAAGGTCGGGAGATGTGTCCGCTGTAACGCTGTTACCAGTCCTCGTGGGACAGGAGATGTCATTGGCTATGTAGAAATTGGCTGCTACTATATCATCCAGTAGGGCTTGACCCTTGGCGTTGTTGCTTACGTAACCCCATTCCTGGTGCCGGGCGTTGAAATCGCCCATTATGATCAGGGGGTTTTTCCCCGCGAGTTTAGCTGCCCTTCTAAATATGGGGCCAAATTTTACTTTCATCTTTTTTGGTGGGCTGTAAATATTTAGAAGGAATATGCTACCCCTATTCTTTTTTCCAGTTAAAATTTCTACGCATACTGTCTCTGTTTCCTGGTTTCCAATGTCGTGTTGGATTACCGCGATGTTGCTTTTAACATACGTTACTACCTTGGTGTCGTTGCCATCCTTAGCAGCGTACCCCTTATATCCCGATATATTCCAGTTCCCTCCCGTCTCCTGCATTGCAATTGCTAAAGGCGGGTAGTCCTGGCTGAGGATGTACTGTTGCAATAGCGATCGTTTCCTGGCAAGATGGCGGCAGTTCCATTGCCATATTTTCGACGTGCTATTGGCCATCAATTTGGATGTTAACATTACAGGCCTGGCCTATGACTTGGATGTGCCTCGTCAGCTGTTCGAGTTGTCTGCACACTACCGACTCGAGGTTCTCTAGTCTAGCGCCGAGGATGGCCCCGTGCTGTTTGAGCTCTTCGAATGACTTCTCCATTTTTTCATTTTCCTTTGCTACTATCCTTTTAATTTGGCTCTCAACTGTTATCGTTTCATCCTGCTTTCGTTTGGCAGGCCTAACTTGGTCTACGCTCATCTCTTCAGAGATGTTTTCAGCAGAGTCGCTAAGGTCACCTGCTTTGCGGATTGCCATCGGGGTGGCTGGTCTGAGTAGCGGTTGCGGCTTTTTCAACTGCTGAAACTGCTGCGCAAGTTCATGAATTGCCTCGGAAATTTTATCTATTTTCTCATTTAGTAGCCGTATGGCTGCTGCGTTCTCATCTACTCGCGCTTCTAGCGTTTTACTTGGGTTGGAGACCACACTCGCGAAGCTAACCGACCTACCTGCTACCGGCGCCTCGCCTGGCGGTGTCTTCTTCCCCGGGAACTTGGTCTTCTCCGACCATGGGTTTTGTCCCGATTCCCTTTGGGATCGAGGTGGCGCCTCTCTGCTCCTGCTTCTGGATTGCGAGGCACTCCTGGGTCGAGGTGTGCCGTCAGAGGACCGGCTTTCATCTCCGCTCGTCCTTTGGTGGGGACTTGCTTTTTCTTGTGGTCTGCCCCTGACTTGCCCTTGCTTCTGGTTCCTTTCCTCAGCATCTTTGGCGTTCCGAGTGGTTTTATAGTGTGACGAAGAAGATGAAGCTAGCAGTGGGACGGGACGGAGCGCTCGCGCTACGCCAACGGCCACTAAATCATCTCATTGCCATCAGTCAACTCGTCTCATTCTTCGGCTGGCCGTCACTTACCAATACGATTTCTTATTGCATATAGCGTACATGCGTTAGTCAAGTTGTAGGATAGCATGCGACAGAGATTCGAACCGACGACATATGCACCTTCAATTGTGTGGCTTCCTTACGTATCAAAATTGTGATGCAACCGTTCGTCGCGCAGCGTTCCTGGTGGGGTGATACGCGCGCGTGTGTGTGTGGATGGGTGTCATACTTCGAAAGAAAAAGTAATAAAATCAATGCCTGAAATAAACTCGGTTCTCAAACCGCAACCAAACGTCAACATCTTGCGTCCACGACATGCTTTCGCTTTCCCACATATAAGCAGGCTTAAGTGTCACTTCCGAATTTTTTTTTTGTTTTTCTGAATGTAATCGCATCAGCATCGTTGTAGTAGGAAAAAGATTGCCTACTCCAGTGTGCGTAGGCGGTGCTTTGTGCTGATGATGAAGTGCGTGCTACCGGCAGGCGCGATTGACAGCGCCACTGGCTTTTGCGCCGACAGCGGCACCTGGCGGAGACTGGGACAGTTGTCGAGCCCGAGCCTCCGCCGGCGCTGATTCCTGCCTGCGGTGTCCAGGCCCGGGTTTCCCCCCGGGGTCCTGCTCCGGGGCGGAGTTTTCGAGGCACGCATGCGCACGCGCAAAACACCTCGCGAGCCAAGGGCGGCGACGAGCGAACTCTTTCGCCCTCCTTGCTGCCGCCGCACACAGCCGAACGGACTCCCACTTCGCGCGCTTTGACCCCGCGTGCGCACAACCAAGTTCCCCAAAAGCGCGCGACGGGAGCGTGGCAACGATTTTGATTCATCCCTTCGGGGGAAGAGACAGGGCTCCGCGAAATCAATGTAACCGCTCTTTGGTGAGGCGCCTGCTCCTCTTCCTCCTCATCCGCCTCTCGTACTTTGTTTATCGCGATGCTCTTGAAACTTCTACAGAAGTTCTTTATATAGAAGTTTCCCCCAGCTTGTTGACTCAAGCAGCTGGAAATAACTGTCCTTAGCTCCACTGAAACTAAAAAAGGGACAGCTGTTATCGGCCAATCACCAGCTATTTCCACATTTCATCTTCCTACATCCTTTGTTATAGTTTTTATATTCCTGGTACTGTACCCAAGCTCCTGTATAATTGTAGTTCTTTTTATAAGCATTACCTTCATATCATTACACTGTGGAGATCAAATAATTTAGCAATGGCGCTCTTTGGCCAAGCGGCACTTGAGTCATTAAGAGAACAGAAGCTCAATTCAGCTTTTCAGCATTTGAGTCCTGGCAACTGCGGGGGTGGTGTGTTACAAACTTTTACATTGACAGCTGCTGTGTAGAAGAGTTTTTTTTTTTTTTCCTGATTGAAAAGCGTTTGCGTAGTATATACAGAGTGTTGCACCTCAGACTTTACATTATTTTTAAAAATAGACTTTCTGAGTTAGGAGAGCGCTTTTTTTCGGCATAGCATTGTCAGCAGTGTAGTACATCGGAATACAGCTAAGATATGCTAACTAGCAGGCTGGTTAACTAATACTAAATAGTTAACTTTTTAACTATTACTGATAGGCTCCTTAATTATTGAAAGGCATGCAGTTTTCCGTAAGTAATATCCATATCAGTTTTTAGAATTTCGAAAACGTAGTTACTGTCGGCGCTGTAGCCAACAAATTTCGGCTATTTCGACGAGTTACGTGCACTGGGGAGGTTGCTTTGCCTGCAAGCTCCTCGAAAGCGCATGTATTTTCGCGTGATGTAACCAAAATTTGTTGCGCCACAGCACCGAGCGTAACCATGTTTTCGAAATTCTAAAAACTGATATGGATATTACTTAAGGTGGGCTATACACGCCTTTGAATAATTAAGGAGCCTAAGAGCGATAGTTAAAAAGTTAACTATTCAATATTAGTGTAACCAGCCTGCTAGTTAGCACGCACGTCTTAACTGTATTCTGATGTGCTACACCGCTGAAATGCCATCCAGAAGAAAGCGTTCTTCTAACTCAAAAAGCCTATTTTTACAAATTGTGTAAAGTCTTATAGGTGAAACAACCTGTATGTCCGAAATGAAAACCCCCGCGCTCGCTTGCTAGGCATTGACAATGATTGTCCAGGTGGTCATGAGCCTTGATTGAAGTGTGGATTGGGGAACGAGGGCTCTCGAAATTGTGCTTTCATCTCTGGTCACTGATCATACGATCATACGATCCCGTTTCAAGCTTCTGGACTAAAGAGGCGATATACCAGTCCATTCAATGCGGCATATTTTCCAGTGTTGTCGCGCAAAGAGCCACATACTGTATACACCTTCCCTTGTCGCGTGGCTACAGCTGAGCATTTCACTCTACATTCTGGTACGTCCTTGTGCATCGAAGGCGATGCTGAATAACACGCCACGAAGAAGCGACAAAGCTTTTACTACGACCAGCCTCAGTGTCTTTCTTTGACCAGGTATTTCCTAAGGTGTGATTGAGGTGGTTGTACCCTATATACAGCCGATGCCAAAGCACACCTTGTGGGAAGACCGTGCATGGGGGGAATGTCGCCAACGTGCCACATAAGGAAATGTCCCACTTATGGGAATGCTCCTTGTGCGGTTTCACTATTCACAGAATTCGCTCCACCGGCTGCTTCATTGTAAAAGTTGTCTAGCGGCGCTATACGTCATCGGCACTCGCATCCAGCACTTCGGTCAGTCTGTACAGTGAACGTTCGCTCGCTGAAGCGGGCTAATTTTACATATTCGGGTTGTATATTCCCCAGGTCTGGTTTTGAGTACTTCCAGTATGGCCCGCTAAAACTGACTTCGCACAGCGAATCTGTTTCTTCCGTCAGCGCTTTACTATACATTTCATGACTGACGATTCCAATCGAAAGAGTGAACAAGTTACATGATTGCACTACAGCAAAATGCCGCCTGCTGTTTAGTTCAGCACAACATTGCAGCCAGTCTGCATGCATACACATGCGCACCGCTTCTACGGACCTCGAGGAACAACGAGCGCTCGTCGCCAGAGCATGGGCAGCGGCTCTTGCCAACGGCGTCCCGGACTAGGGACCCGATCAGCCTTCCCTTCAACTAAGGCATTGCAGCTTTCAATAAATGTTTTCATCATCATCACAACGAACAGCTCTCGAAAACCCCCTCTTCAGGGACGTTCGAAAACAGCTATTAGCCACCTGTTAGCGCCCAACGTGTCTGACGCTATCGTTTGTGCATCTACGTCTGCACGTTTACGACGCCCAGGTTTATGATGCAAGTTTATGACAGCTCCCTGCCTCCCCTACCACACAAACGTACTAGAACGGCGAGTCGAAGCACGTCACCCGCCGCACCAGCCATCTGCTTGAATCTTCTCTTATCAAGCAGTGTAACTCACGCCCACCCCGGCTCTTCAGAATGGTCCCCTCGCAAAATACCCAACTCGACTCCCCTTCACGGTAAGAAGCTTCATCGGGCGGCAGTGACGGCTCGCCTATAGCCCTTGGGACATAAATTAGGTGCTGCACTGACGCCATCTATACTGACAGACAAATGATCCCGCAGTTTCCGCAGATGGCCTCGCAGTAGAAGACGCGTGGTCCCCGTAATTACGCCAGCATTAAAAAGTCTATGGAACACATTAGTCACACACACAAAAAGAAAATTATGGTCGATTTGCGTAATTTGGCTAAGTTGCGAATTAGGTGCGCTAACAGTTCGGTTTTCACTTCGGTTCCAGTGTTCAGATGCAATGTTCACGGATGGCAGTTGTTCGGATGGCGATGATGGGGTAATGCCCATATATGCGGAACTGGCCATTCTCTGCACTCAGATACTTCCTAGCACTCCTGGCGCAGCGGTGCAGCGATCAAGCGATCCGCCATTGCCCTTCTACGGCAGATGCTTTCATCGGTGGGATTTCGGTTGCTTGGGCTGGGTTGCAACCCAGGCTGCTCTTCGCGCCCCCTCCTCCCTCTGTCTCTGTGTGTGTGTGTGCGTGCGTGCGTGTGTGTGTGTGTGCGTGCGTGCGTGTAGAAGAACGCAGTTCTTCGTTGATTCCGGACAATCCAGGCACATTCTAATGTTAAATCACTTATAAAAAAACACAGACTACCATAAGCTACCTTGTGATCTGCGGTTGAGCACAAATATGTAGCAGTTAGCGCAGGATAACTATTACAGTCCGGACAGATAATACGGAACACACTGTATATCAAGCGCTACCTGGGCCACTGACGTTTTGCTTCGAGGCTCTTGTAATTTTAAGATGGCCGCTGTGATGATGAATGAATGCTTCGAGAGTGTGCGCAACAAAATATTTGCAATAAATGTGAAAAAGGAACAAATATTTGATCTACTGGACAGTCCTCCAGTGCAACTTTCAGTGCCACGTTTTTTTGTTGTTGTTGTTGAGGAATTAATTAGGAAGAATGTGGAATTTGGTGCGCTGCACAAGAATGAGCGCTCAGAGTAAATTGTCTACCTGCAAAAAAAAAAAAAATTACCCGATATAAAAAAACGATTACGGAGCTTTTTGTTCAATAACCCGATCTGTACCTGAATCCCAGCTAAGAAAACATATCACCCGATTTTTACCCTCCGAAATAAATGTGGAAAAGAAAATTAAAACGAGAAACGAAGCGACCATCCTGCATAGAGCACGGTTTTACCTTCTTCAATTTTCGAACAAGGTTGAGCACAAACTGTAATTAGACTCCACAGAGCATGTTCCGTTCGTTAATATTCTCTGAACAGGAAGCGGAAGACGAAATGCAGGCTGAAAAAGAAAATAAGAAAGCTATCAGTCAGAACACGAAAGGTGTGGAACGAGCAACGAATGAAATAACAAACAAAACCAGCTCAGCACACGACGAGCACAAAACAAAGCAGGAAAGACGGACGCGACGGACGGTGAAGAGACCCCGACGACTTCCCCCAAATTTACGATGTTCTCTCCCTCTCCTCCCGCCATCTTCTCACTCAAGCTCGGGTGGCTCGGGCCGACTCTTGCGTAGCAGCAGTCGGCCCCAGCTGGCGGCGAGGATCTGAATACAGCGAGGAAAACACGAAGACGCGTGGGGAAGGGGGGCGTCACGAGAGGCGTTTCTGCTGCCTTCCGAGCCCGCCGGCATTAATTTCGAATGCAGCTGGCGAGTTTTCCTTGGGAGACGCGCCGGGCACCGCCAGACGCGACGGAGCCGAGCCGCGGAAGGATCACGCGCCGCGCGCCAACGACCGACGCACGCAGCGGCCCCGGGCGGAGCTCAATGGGGACTGAGTCAGCATGCGGATACGGCGCCTGTTAGTTATGAACTGTTCAGATAATGTTATCCACAATATAATAAATGATATGATAGTAGTTACCGACCATCATCATCATCAGCGTAACTATGCCCACTGCAGGCCAAAGGCCCCTCCCATGTCTCTCCAATTAACCCTGTCCTTAGCCAGTTGCGGCCACCGTATCCCCGCAAACTTCTTAATCTCATCCGCCCACCTAGCTTTCTGCCGCCCCTGATACACTTGCCTACTCTTGGAATACACTCCGTTACTCTTAAGGACCAGATGTTATCTTGAATTCGCATTACATGCCCTGCCCAAGCCCATTTCTTGCTCTCGATTTCGACTAAGATGTTCATTCCCTCACCGGCTCTGCCCGCTTTCGGTCTCGTAACGTTACACCTATCAATTCTTTTTCTCCATAGCCCGCTGCGTTGTCTTTAACTTAAGCTGAGCCCTTTTCGTAAGCCTCCACATTTCTTCTCCACAGGTGAGTACCGGTAAGATACAGCTGTTGTATGCTTAGCTGTTGTAACCAATATAATAATTTAAATATGGAATGACTAACGATGCAATCTAACTAACCATAAGAGCAACTGTTTTAGCAAACTGTAACAATGAAAAAGAAATTTGTTCCTTTAACATAACCGAAAGATTTTACACTGTGTTTGGCGCAGCCGCTTATGTGAAATGAAGCACATATTACAACACACATCACAGTTACGAAACATGGTGCTCAAAATTGTTCATGCACACGTGAAATAAGGGTTTTGTTTGTTGTTCTTGTTGTAGTGCGCGGGCACTGGCTCCAAGCGAGGTAGCCAGCATAAGGCAATAACAACGCAGAGAGGAGCAATCATTGGAAGAAGATAACCAATAAAAACAATTGGTCGGATCTCACTGTACGGCCACGCGGCTGTCAACATCTATTCGCTTATTGTAGGCGGAAAAAAATGAAAACTTACAAGCTCCTATTTTAGCAAACATGGGAAGCCTGCAAGTGAGGTCATACACACAGCCGGAGGCTTCGTAGACGCAATTCAAGAAACACTAAAGAACATCACAATTCTGGAGCTGCCACAGAGGGAGCTTGCAGACTTTCGCGAAGTGAAGAAGGAACAATGGAAACTGGCGAAGAAAGTGCCTGCAGTTCACACGCTCCACCTGTGGAAGTAGGCTCAGTCAACTTAAGGCAGTGCATCCTACGTAGCCTCCACCGCTGCTTCTGAATGGAAGAGACTGTGATCTGGTTATTGCTTCGTGCTGGGCAATATACTCTGCGCAAAACCGAAATCAACTGCCGCCGTTTATTTCTTGTTACGATTTTCTGAATTGCAATGTGCACATGAAGCGGCATCCCATTTATATTGCCTCCCGATTAAAACTCCCCATGATTAAAAACCTTGCAGATAAATCGTTCCCCTCAGGAGACGACGTTTTGTCTCCTGACAGTGCCTTGTAGAACCATTGAACACAGAGGTAAATAGACACAGGTTCGAAAACGTCGACTTCAGAAACGCATTAATATTAACTTTTATATAGAAAAATTTTTCTAACCGAGAAATGATCTAATATCTTTAATTAATCGATTATATATACCAATAGACCGTACGATGAATAAATTAGAGAATACAAACACCGTTTGACCGCCACCAGCCAATTCTTATGACATCAGGCAAAATAGCGAATTTATTCCCATTTTCACGCATTAAGAGCGCCGCTAACAAGCGAATAGAAGCTCTACAAGAATTGAGAATGGTTCGGATATTGGGGTAAATAAAATGTAACCACGTTCAATGAGTGCTAAATCAAATTTCTCACAGCTACTATTTCTAAGAGGCAGTAATAAGCAATTGTATATAACAAAAACATGAACTCAGTTTTGTGTTTATTTTTGTATTTTAAAACAATATAATGCAACAATTTTCTAGTGCCTTAAAATTATCATGTATTAAGGATTATTCAGGCAAATTTTAACAAAATTCGATGATGATGTTTTTTTTTAAACCCAAGTTAAAGTTGTCACTTTTTCGGCGTTTTTGAACCTCGGCCAATTTTGAGACCGTACTGAAAACTATCTGCCAGGTCTAGAGCAACAGAACTTGCCTGAGGTGAGCAAAAACAGCTGAAAAATACTGAGAAAAATATTCAGTGGGAAGATCTTTAGGCATCTTGCCCTAACGCTGCCCTGAAAAGTGCCTTTTTTGCACCGCATAGCTCCAAAAGCGAAGTTTGCAAATTTTTTACTCGGAAGGTTGCAAGAGCAAGAAAACATTTTTTTATTTTCTCGGATTGTACAAGTTGTAAAGAAGTTCTCAAAAAATGCTGATGCGTGGGAAAAATTTTTTGTGCATGGAATGAGGCTTCAAACTTGCAACTTTTGCGAAGTGCCAAAAACGACATTCTCCACCTCTTGTGACGTGCGATTTTTTTCCGAGAAAACTACAAAGCTTCTTGAAAAACTAAGGTTCATTCCTTTGTGTAGACACATTTGCCCATCGTATATAATAATTACATTGAAAACAAAAAAATGGTCATGGGACCTCGATTACCGTTCTTATCTGAACACGCCCATATATTA
Organism: Amblyomma mixtum; assembly: GCF_055824585.1. Taxonomy (NCBI): domain Eukaryota; kingdom Metazoa; phylum Arthropoda; class Arachnida; order Ixodida; family Ixodidae; genus Amblyomma; species Amblyomma mixtum. The sequence goes on along the minus strand of NC_143013.1, from coordinate 265,674,562 downwards.
TTCGAAATTTCAGGGTGTGTGTGGGAAGGGGGCAGCTGGGCCCCCTTCCCCCCTCCCTTCCGGACGCCCATACTAACCCCGCAGCGAGACGAATTTGGGAACCATATCCTTTAGCGCAAATACAGGACGTGTAATCGGCGGAAAAGAGCGCTACAAAAGACAATAAAACTTGGAACAAGGCACGTCTGAAGTGGAGGAGCGTCATTATTGCGCAGCAAGTCATGTAGCTCTCGCACTAAGTTCGCGGGATCGAGAAGCCAAGGGTCTGGGTATAGCAAGCCTTCGAGCACACCATCTTAGTTTAATAACTAGATATTGTCACGTTGTAGTGACGGCAGTCCAGCGGTCAGGAATACAGCAACAAGGCTTGCAAACAAAGCTCTTTATTTGGGCTGACTTGTGCCCGCAAAAGAACTGAATCCCTCGGCGGCGGCGTAAGCAACAAACGTTCTCGTCGGTCGTCGAACTACGAATGCCCGCCGCTCGCGGCATCGCTCAATTTAAAGCCGGCAAGGAAACTTCCAGATAACAAGACAAGATCATCTACAGAAATCTGGAAAAACCTAGATGCAGCCTTTCATGGCTGCGATCAATCGAGATTAGTGTGGTCGCTTCTTGCGTCACGAACAAAAGTGATAACAACCCTTTCCTGCAGCCTTGAGCGTGAACGAACAAACACTACAATGATGCGTGGCAATATAATACTGTTGCTCGGAAACTGCAGTGAGTCTTTACCTACCACGGGAAGACTCTATGACATCAACAAGCGAGTGTTGAACTAATGGAAGTAATTTTTCGCCGACTATATACTAATCATTTGATGCTAATTTCATTCGCTTTGCAACGGCAGCGCATCTTGCAGACACAGGCCCCAGCAGGCGTGTATTATAGCAGGTTTATATCCACGCTCCAAGAGATGGCAGTACGGCTAGGCGAAGGTGTGTCCAAGAAAAATACTTTGTCGGTTGGCGCACTGATACATGAAAACTGAAGCGCCTAAGCCGCTTTCTCCTTCTATGAAGACTGCAGCCCTAAATGACGACACAGTGAAGAAAGACGACACGATGTTCCCCGTTTCTTTGGCCGCTTTTTATTGTGGTGTAATTTGGGGTTGCAGCCTTCGTTGGAGGCAGAAGGCGGCGTATGCCATGGGAGCACCAGCATCTGGCCGTCTGCAGGGATGAGCTATTCACTCAGTGGCCATCTAAATCGCGTGACGAGGCGGACGAGACCGTCTAGACACCGTTCGAGGCAGGCGTGCCCGGTGACTGAGGGTCGCGTACATAAAGTGCGCGTGTGTAGTCTTGAAAAAGGACAGGCTCTGTCCGAAACGTCGACTCCAAATAAACGTTTATTTAAATGAAGCGTTTCTCAATTCCGCATTTTACCTCTAGCAACCAAGTACGTTTATCTTTTTGTGCTATATATGTGTGTGTGTGTGTGTGTGTGTGTGTGTGTGTGTGTGTGTGTGTGTGTGTGTGTGTGTGTGTGTGTGTGTGTGTGTGTGTGTGTGTGTGTGTGTGTGTGTGTGTGTGTGTGTGTGTGTGTGTGTGTGTGTGTGTGTGTGTGTGTGTGTGTGTGTGTGTGTGTGTGTGTGTGTGTGTGTGTGTGTGTGTGTGTGTGTGTGTGTGTGTGTGTGTGTGTGTGTGTGTGTGTGTGTGTGTGTGTGTGTGTGTGTGTGTGTGTGTGTGTGTGTGTGTGTGTGTGTGTGTGTGTGTGTGTGTGTGTGTGTGTGTGTGTGTGTGTGTGTGTGTGTGTGTGTGTGTGTGTGTGTGTGTGTGTGTGTGTGTGTGTGTGTGTGTGTGTGTGTGTGTGTGTGTGTGTGTGTGTGTGTGTGTGTGTGTGTGTGTGTGTGTGTGTGTGTGTGTGTGTGTGTGTGTGTGTGTGTGTGTGTGTGTGTGTGTGTGTGTGTGTGTGTGTGTGTGTGTGTGTGTGTGTGTGTGTGTGTGTGTGTGTGTGTGTGTGTGTGTGTGTGTGTGTGTGTGTGTGTGTGTGTGTGTGTGTGTGTGTGTGTGTGTGTGTGTGTGTGTGTGTGTGTGTGTGTGTGTGTGTGTGTGTGTGTGTGTGTGTGTGTGTGTGTGTGTGTGTGTGTGTGTGTGTGTGTGTGTGTGTGTGTGTGTGTGTGTGTGTGTGTGTGTGTGTGTGTGTGTGTGTGTGTGTGTGTGTGTGTGTGTGTGTGTGTGTGTGTGTGTGTGTGTGTGTGTGTGTGTGTGTGTGTGTGTGTGTGTGTGTGTGTGTGTGTGTGTGTGTGTGTGTGTGTGTGTGTGTGTGTGTGTGTGTGTGTGTGTGTGTGTGTGTGTGTGTGTGTGTGTGTGTGTGTGTGTGTGTGTGTGTGTGTGTGTGTGTGTGTGTGTGTGTGTGTGTGTGTGTGTTGCGAAAGCATGAAGTGCTTGACTGCTTACAAGAGTATATTCGTCGTGGGCGATTGTACTCCGTGTACTTAGAGGATTTCGAAAAAAAAAACCGATTTCAACATACATGTAATGCAGCATAAACACCCTCCCACTGTAATAGCGCTGCAAGAAACTAACACTTCGCCGAAGATAGTCGGCTACGACACCATAGTAGATGAAAGATTTAAAAAAGTGGCCATTTTATGTCAGAAGGGGGTCACTACGCACAAGCACACGACACCAGAAGAAGACATAGAACACCTTTTAATAGAGGTACTACCTAAGAAGCGCGGGGAGAAGAGCCTCTTCGTACTTAACATATATTCACCACCGCGCAAGAAGAGACATGACTTCAGAGAAATCATTAGAGCGGTGATCGGCCTGGTAAAACCAAACCACCTTGTGATTGTAGGAGATTTCAATGCTCCGCACAAAGAGTGGGGCTACAAGATGAATACAAAGAAAGGAAAAACCATCCTAGATGGAGTGGACACGCACGGGCTGGAAATCGTTACCGATAGCAGATACCCTACTAGGGTCGGAAACAGCGTTTCAAGAGACACTAGCCCTGATTTGACCATCATAGGAAATATCCTAGACTACGAATGGTATAACACAGGGGAGCAGTTCGGAAGTGACCACTACGTAATTCAAACGCAAATTAAACTTACAAGGTTCAGCACAATCCAGAGAAAGACAAAAATCACAGATTGGAAAAAATTCCGTGAACAGTTGGAGAATGAAGCCGGAAGAACTGCGATAACGAACATCGAAAAGTGGACCAAACGACTACGGGAGGTCCACAGAGACAATACTACGGAGCTAGAGGTCACCGATGAATTTCCACGTGCGGACAAACGATTGCTACATCTTTGGGAGGCTCGTAGGGGGCTGACGAAAAGATGGAAGAAACAAAAACATAACAGGAAATTGAGACTCAGAATAGCTCAAATCAATAAGGAAATAGAAGACCACACTGCAAACTTACTTAGAGATAATTGGCACCAAATTTGCAATGAACTAAACGGCAACTTGGGTAGCGCTAAAACATGGGCGCTGCTCAAGCACCTCATAGACCCGACAAAATCGAAAAGAGAGAACAGCAAAACGATAGAACGTATCACGCACAACTTTCAGGGAACGGACGCCCAGATTACAGATTTTCTTTGGTCCAGGTACGTCGGAAGCACGCCGGTGCCACCCTGCACCATGGTATATTCAGGGACAAGGAACTCGAAGCTGGATGAACCGATAAAAGAATACGAGGTATACGCGGCTGCCAGGTCATTCACAAGGAACACAACACCGGGAAAAGATCAAGTAACAAATGCAATGATCAGAAACCTCAGTGATGACCAAATCGAAAGCCTGACTGGACTAATCAACGAGCACTGGGAAAGGGGCACGGTTCCGGCGGAGTGGAAACACGCTGAGATTATCGTGATACCTAAACCAGGGAAAACACCCAGTTTAGAGAACCTTAGGCCCATTTCACTAACCTCATGCCTCGGTAAACTATACGAGAAAGTGGTCAAGACTAGACTGAGCATTTACATGGAGGACAACGGTCTGTTTCCGGATACCATGTTCGGGTTCAGGACGGGGCTCTCCACGCAAGACGTGATGCTCCAGTTAAGAGACACGGTACTAAAACAAATATCGGGCACTCGAGAAGGCGTAATCTTGGCCGTAGACCTCAAGGGGGCCTTCGACAACATCGGCCACAATGCCATTCTCACAGAACTCTCGGCAACAAACTGTGGGGAGAGGATCTTCGCATACGTAAAGGCCTTCCTGTCTAACAGAACAGCAACGATCGGCATCAACAACATTAGGTCAGAAAAGAAGACGACGCCAAACAGAGGGACGCCACAAGGATCCATCATCTCACCTTTGCTCTTTAACATAGCAATGATTGGATTAACTAGGAGACTGAAAAACATCAAAGATGTAGAACATTCAATTTATGCGGACGACATCACAGTGTGGACGACAAAAGGATAGACGGGAAACAAGCAAGAAATATTGCAAAGAGCGGCGGATGAGATCGGTCAATTTGCTTTATTTAGCGGGATGCAGTGCTCCCCAGAAAAATCTGAATTTATTACACTTCACAAAAATAAAGAGGACAGGGGAGCGATAGAATTAGAGATAGATGGACAACCCGTAAGGAGGACAAATAAGCTTCGCATCTTGGGAATGTGGCTGCAGGAGAAAGGCAAACGGGACCATACCATCCAGCTCTTGGAACACTCCACGAAACAGATATGCAGGATGTTAAGCCGGATTACGAACAAGAGAAAAGGGGTGAAGGAGCGAGATGCGTTACGGATCACTTCTGCGCTCATCATTCCGAGGATGACGTACGCGCTTCCGTACCTACAACCTAACAAAGGGGAAAAGAACAAAATGGAAACATGCATCAGAAGGGCGTATAAGCAAGCTTTAGGCGTCATGACCTGCGCCTCGACAGGGAAGCTGATGAACATGGGGGTGTACGGCACCTATGAGGAGCACAGCGAAACCATGCTCAGATTTCAAATGGAAAGACTTAAAAGAACAGCCGCTGGCCGCGCACTACTGGTCAAGCTAGGATACCCGGCAGAAGACGAGGGCGAAGACAAGACAGACATTGACAGCCAAATTAGGAGCACTTTCTTGGTTAAACCAGTGCCCAGAAATATGGACCCCAAGAACCACGAAGGAAGACGGGCGGCGAGATCACTGGAGTTGGACAGGTTCCTAAAGAAGAAACATATGGTTCTGTATGTTGACGCGTCCAAGTACAGAACGAAGGAAAACGCTAGGGCGGTAGCAGTAGTGAACGCCAATGGGAATATAGTTACTGGTGCATCAGTGCGCACAAGGACAACACAAGCAGCGGAAGAGATCGCCATAGCTCTAGCCCTGACTGAAGCCAATCGGCAGGGACTGAGTTACTGGATAGCGACGGATTCTCAGGCTGCAGCAAGGGCATACAGAGATGGAAGGATCGGCCGAAAAGCCGCGAGTATCCTCTTCGAACAAAAACAACACAGACATGGATCAAACAACACAAGCATTCAACACACTATCATTTGGGTCCCTGACACTGGGGTTGAGGGAAATCTCATGGCAGACACCGTTGTCCGAGGGTTCACGAACCGGAGGGCGGGTTTGCCGGTCGAACCCTTCAGCACGCCAGAATCTTACGGGGAGGCAATGAAGACGTTGTTGGGAGCTCGCAAGAAGTACTCGGCTCCGGCAGATATCCTCGACAGAGAGCAGGCCACCACGCTCAGACGACTACAAACAGACACCTACCCAAGCAGAGCCATGTATCACAAAATGTGGCCGAACAGATACGGGAAAGAGTGCGTGTGGTGTGGGGGCTACGCCACAACGTACCACGCCACCTGGGGCTGCGAAAAAAGCCCTTTACTACCAAAGGTAAATAGCCCTAGTCTAGAGCAGTGGGAGGCCCTCCTGGCTGACTCCGACCCGAGCACACAGCTTATGCTGGTGACGAGGGCCAAGGCAGCGGCGGAGGCCAACGGGATCCTGGACTAGGGAAGACCGACCACTGAAGCTCCACATCTATCTATCCCCATCCCCCTACTCCCTAACTCTTCCTTTTGAAAAAAAAAAATAAATGTTTTCACTACTACTACTACTACTACAAGAGTATATAGCGAAGTACCGTATTTTCCGGTGTATAAGACGCGGTTTTTTGTCAAAAATCTTGCTGGTGCGTCCTATACAAGGGTGCGTCTTATATGCGAATTTTTCGTTTTTTTTTTGCGAGTTCAGAAATTACTCAGGTTCATGCTCAAGCTTTTTTCACCGAAAAAATATCACTACCAATGATGCGGTAGTAACACGGTTAATACTTCAATACGGGGACCGCCGTGCGCAACTTTCTTTAGGTGAACTTTATCATGAAACGGCGGGGATGACGACTTCCAGGATCGCAAACACGCGGTTGTTTCGGAGGCGCAAGCAAAAGTAATGTGAAATTCCAAAAGATGGCGACAGTCGCGCTTCTCGCCATTGTCAAAACAAGCCAGGCCGGCGTTCTTTTTTAGTCATTCTTTGCAACTTTGCAACCGTGTATGCATTACGTCTGTGTTGGTGAGCTCGGCGTGTGTTTTCCGCTACCTACACCTGTCGTGCTCGGTCTTACTACAGTATGCCACCGAAGTTGCGCAAGAGCTACACCGCAAAGTTCAAATTATCTGCGGTCGAGTATGCTACCGAAAACGGAAATTGGGCTGCGGGCCTACGGAGCTACGGAGCTTTTATGCGATCAGATGAGTCCATCCATGGTTCATTTCGCGATGGTCGAACAAGCGTGTTTAATTAACCCTCACTAGACTAAGTGGGTAAATTGGGGTGCGTCTTATACACGGGTGCGTCTTATATACCAACTTTTTCAATGAGAGCCTTCATATATGGCGGGTGCGTCTTATACAAGGGTGCGTCTTATACACCGGAAAATACGGTATATGCTTCGTTAAAGGAAACATATTTATTCGACTCGACGTTTCGATCGGAAGACCGATCTTCTTCAGGAGTGATTTTACATTGTTAATGCACCCCCTTTTATAGGGGTGGGCACAGAACAGGTATTGTTAATGCATCCTCTTTTGTAGGGATGGGCACAGAACAGGTATTAATGCATCCCCTGTTCTGTGCCCACCCCTATAAAAGAGGATGCATTAACAGTGTAAAATCACTCCTGAAGAAGATCGGTCTTCCGATCGAAACCTCGAGTCGAATATGTTTCCTTTAACGAAGCGTATACTTCGCTATATATATATATATATATATATATATAAGAGAGAGAATCCTGAGCGTTGGTTATTCGAAACGCACAAGCTGCAGCAGAGACGTTGTTCTGGTCTAACTTAGTGCAACTTTGTGCGTGAGGTTGTATGTGCTAAAATAAATGCGCCACAGTCTGCTCATCAGCCTGCTAGCGCGACAATGCAGGGAGTGGCCGATAAAAGGGGACACTCTTTCATGGCGGGCATAGTCCCCACCATGCATTGCCACGCTAGCAGGCTCATGAGAATCGGCCGACGCCATTGGCTGGAAGGGGATTCTTCGACGGGTAACAGCTGCTTCGTTCTTGATTTGTATCCGACTTAGTGTTGCCTGAATGCCCCGTGGTTCAGGAGAACTTTTCATAGTTTTTTCCCCAACACTAGAATGAGTGTAACTGTCTTTCCCGCGCCACTTTTTTTATCCCCGGGTTTCGTGAATGAATTCGATCGTTTGTGTTTCCATTCCTATGTATAGACCTTTTGTTCAAGTGGCGTAACTCCTGTATTGCAATTGCATGCGTACTTGCGGTACTGTTCTCCGTTGTATTATTTGTGCTATGCTTGAAGCCCCTCCTCCATGGGCTACATGACCTGCAATATGCCCAAAATTAAAAAAAAAACTTAAAAGGAAAAATAATAATGATCTGCCCTCTCTGCCCTCACCGCACAACAGGCTACAGACGCTTACAGGAGGAAGTATTTATAAGACACGGTGAAAAACCGAATGAAAAATACAGCACAAACGAAGCAATAATAGCAATGACCGCAAACAGATACGACGAAGTCCCGTTCGCGCGTACCCTCGTCTCTCATCCGTATCGCCATAACCCTTCAATGCTTCAAAACATCCTTCAATGCTTCAAAAAACATTGAATGACTATGGAATCGCCATAGTCCTTATAGCGCACGCCCGCGTTTCCCGACCGCAGACAAGGTTTCCGACCCCCGGAGAGATTTCGATCCCGCAAGTCACGCACGAGGTGTTCCTCGCGCGTGCGACTGGAAGAAGAGGGGAGCCAATGATGAACAACAAACAAAGAAAACAAAAGCCAACTTCCTCTTATAAGCGTGTATGCTACTCCTGCCGCGAGACGCCAATGCGGGTCCATAAACGTCTCGACGTCTCCTCCACCCCCCTTTCTTTCTCCCCAGCGGAATCGAGTCGGCGGTCCAACGATCGGCACCCTCCCCGCCCACGCTGCACGTGAGGCGTGTATACAACAACGCTGATGCCGCCGCCAGCGCTGCTGGCATTTCCGTTCGAAATGTTTGGGACCGCGGTTGCGGCGGCCGAGTGGCGGGGGAGGGCCGCTTCGACAACGACGCCGTCGATCCGACCGGGAACCTCGACGGCTGCGCAAAGCGGGAGGCGGTGCCATTTATTTTCATTCCAGCGCCTTTCCTCGTCTGGCTTTCCGTCGCCGCTGGCGCGTTGGCCGGGTGGGCGCCTGGGCTCGGGCGGTAGGGAGGGGGGAGTTTCGCCAGCTAGGATTTAGTGCGTTGACCCGAAAACGTCAGTGGCGTCCGGAGAACCCGTCGCGGGAACATAAATTCGCCTCCTTCGCTCGCGCGCGTGTTTACGGGAAGTCGCCAGCGGCGGCGGCGAGAAGCTGTCCTTCCGCACGGGGAAACGGAAAGCGTGCGGCTTATTTTGGGGGTAGCGTTGACTCCGGGGCGTGGTAATCCTGTTGTATGTGTATGTGTGAATGAAAAACGCCCCGAGAAAAGTGACATCCGGGAAAGCTCATGAATTAAATGCATGTATAATACAGGGCATCTATTTGCACTAATTTGGACAGCCTTACGTTCAGTAGTTTACCACATGTTTATATTTCGGTGACAATTAATATTTATGCGTTGTGAAGATGGCGAGTCGAGTACAGAGGCTGGATGAGATAGCGGTTTATTCCAAAGCGCATGTTTGGTATGATTCTATATCCATGGTTTCTAAGAGCTAATCCTTTAGGCTCTTAGTGAAGGGCTCCGAAATTTCGACCACCTGGGGTTCTTTAACGTGCACTGACATCGCACAGTACACGGGCCTCTAGCAATTCGTCTCCATCGAAATTCGACCGCCGCGGCCGGGATCGAACCCGCGTCTTTCGGGTCAGCAGCCGAGCACCATAGCCACTGAGCCACCACGGCGGTAATTTACAATGACAGGAAGTATTCGTCGCCGCGGTCTGATGCTTGGCTGATTCAGCGTGAAATTCTTTGGAAACGGGTCTTTGAAACGCGTCTGAAACCCCTCTGACTTTAAGCCCTGTATAATTTCTAACAGTGTGTCACCAGTAAAGTGACAAGGGATCCGAGACCCCTCTACTACAATGTAGGTACTGCGTGCAGGGAGTCTGGAACTTTTTTTTTATTATGGGGGAGGCGGGGGGCAGGAATCGTGTTTAATTATTTGTCTATTTATTCCACGCTTCATTTAAATATTTATTCAATTTATTTGCTTTCCTGCTAACTTGTTTATTGTAAAGCTCGAGGCTACGCACAGGAGGGGTGTAGAAAACAGCCCATTAGTGTGTCAACACCTCGACGCGATTACCAGCAGAGTTCAGCGGAAAGGGAACAAAGGAAGGAATGCGGCACGGGACGACTGACACATCTGGCGGTCAAGGGCGCGGCTAACGCAACGGGGGGCTTCCACGAAGGGAGACGGGAAGGGGGCGGTCCCGCGATTCGGCGGCAGGGACGCGCCATATGTAAGCTACCCCGTAGGAGCAGCCGTGCCGCCTGGTAAGAACAACTGATGAACGGCCGGACGAGGCGCCCGCCTGTCGGAGTGATGTCTGTGATGGTCGCGTGCGGCATGGTCGCGGGGGCCGGGAACAAAAGGGCGCACACTTAATGGGGTCCTGGTGGATGCTCCCGCAGCGGGAAAAGGGACACCGCGACACTTCGGGCGGCCGAGGGGTCTCGAAGACGTAAACAAGTCGTAAATTTAAGGATGTCACGGACAACCGCGCGACGGAATGCCAGCAGCTTGGCGGCAGCTGAGAACACGTGGGCTGCCAATACTTGGAAACGACGACCGCACGTGCTTGCAGAAACAGGCGATGCCGTGGGGACGACTCGGCGCACTTGTATTTGTTTTCGCTTGATTTCAGGAGGGGAGAGAGTTTGGACAACACTGCAGAAGTTGAGGGCGGGGCATGTAATCCCGTGTACCAATCGGGTTGTGCTCGCTTCCGGGAATGTGGTTTGATTTTAGTAACTCTTGATGCTCCTTTTTCAGTATATGTTTTAGGGAGAGGGTTACAGACATTCTCAAAGCTAGAGAGAGCGAGCTACAAGTATGGTAGCCAATGATGTAAAGAGTTAGCCGCGATTGGTTAGTGCTGGTTTTGTCGGGATTGGTCAGTGTTGATTGCGGGCCACGCCTCGCAGTGTTTAAAACCCGGGCACTGTAGCCCGAAAGGTCGTTCTTGGCTAGGGTTTAAGCTAATACCAAGTCTCGGCTAAGTATGCCGAGCTAGCCAGTTCCATGTTTTGTTTCATGCCACCTTGCTGTAAATATTGTATGTATATAAACTTCAGTTAACCTCTTGTCTTTTGATCAAGTGTCGCTGTCTAAATTCTCTCAACACCGTCTCTGACCCGGGGCCCACCTTGTGGGCAATTGCACCAGTCTCCGTAAGAAGAACGAACCAGCCACATTCGGCAACATCATCGGCATCAACGATAGAGAGAGCTTTCACTGGCGCAGTCGACAGAATCCGGTGATAGCACAGGATCGAGACTGGAAGCAGGGAGAGACGACGTTCCTGCAACACGAACGCAGGAGGGAAGCGGCAGTCGAGATCAGAACAAGAGGGGAGCAGCAAGGGCAAGCAGCGGCGCGTCATCAGGACCGGCTGCAGAAATCAAGATCCTGATTCGGGGTGAGCAGCAGCGCGTCACAAGGACCGGCTGCAGAAGATTCCGATTCGGGGTGAGCAGCAGCGCGTCACAAGGACCGGCTGCAGAAGATTCCGATTCGGGGGAGCAGCGGCGCGTCACAAGGACCGGCTGCAGAAGATTCCGATTCGGGGTGAGCAGCAGCGCGTCACAAGGACCGGCTGCAGAAGATTCCGATTCGGGGTGAGCAGCAGCGCGTCACAAGGACCGGCTGCAGAAGATTCCGATTCGGGGGAGCAGCAGCGCGTCACAAGGACCGGCTGCAGAAGATTCCGATTCGGGGTGAGCAGCAGCGCGTCACAAGGACCGGCTGCAGAAGATTCCGATTCGGGGGAGCAGCAGCGTGTCACAAGGACCGGCTGCAGAAGATTCCGATTCGGGGTGAGCAGCAGCGCGTCACAAGGACCGGCTGCAGAAGATTCCGATTCGGGGTGAGCAGCAGCGCGTCACAAGGACCGGCTGCAGAAGATTCCGATTCGGGGGAGCAGCGGCGCGTCACAAGGACCGGCTGCGGAAACCAAGATCCTGATCAGCTACAAAGGAGCGAGCGAAGCGAGACCGACGGAGCGAAGCGCCGCGACTTCGGCGGCACCTACGGTTGCCGATTTCGTCTGCCAGGAGGAAGTCTGGGAGCTCTGAAAGCCGGCCACACATCTGCGCCTACTGACGCAACCTGCCGCTGCGGCACTGCAAGTGCCGTGATGGACAGCCCTACAACGGAGTGAGTTTCCCCAGTCTCATTCTAATTGCCTCGGGAGTGCTTGAGCCGCAGGGTTATTATTAACCAAGGCAAAATGGCAACATTAGGTTGGCGAAGTGGTTATGGCTGTGGGTATTGGGATGGCCATGAGCGAGCCGAAACGTCAGAGGCTGAGCGAGCCAGAGCAAAGGAGAGGAGCGACGCTTATATACGAGACCTGGAGCGTCAATTAGCTATAGCCGAAGAGAATCTCCGGCAGGAGAGGAAGAGAATTGAGGAGGAGGAGCGCTCACGGAGAGCGGCTAGAGTACTGACTGAGACGGCACAGTCGCCGTCGTGCCGTATTGTATGGTGCGATGATCGAACGCTGATCGAGGTAGCGAAGAAAGAGGATATCGGCAGCGGCATTCGGTCGGTTCCTTTTGAGAACCGCAAGGAGGAACCTCTGGTTCCTGCAGACAGTGAAGCGATCACTAGCGCCGAGGAGCCGCCCATTGAGCTGTCAGCCACGAGTGTTGACACAGAAAAGCAGGCCTTGGTTCCCGAGGTGGAGGCGAGCTCCACGGACATTCCAGGCAAAAATTCGTCTCGTGATGAAACTGCGCAGGCCAACTTTGGCGAGGCAGCCGAACATGTTAGTAGTGGTGCTAATGGCACTGATGAGCAGAACGGTATGAAGGGCTCGGCCGGCCGGGTTGCCCAGCGCGACATTTTGTTTCCAGCTGAAGCGGCAGTATGTAAAGCAGGGTGTGGCGAGAGTGGCATGGCTCAGAAAGGATCCTTAGCACAGGCTGTAGCTTCCGAGAAGCCGGAAGAACAGCTGGGTAAGCCAGACTGTTCCGATCCGAGAAACTCGGATTCAGGTAACGCCGCAATGAGTTTGGCGGTCGATGAAAGGAGTCTGAGCAGTGACGACGACGACGAATTCATCTCACTCCCTGAAGGAGGCGAAGATACACCGCCGCTGATAGGGTCGAAACGCGACCCATCCTGCAATCTCCTGGCGGGTCTCCGCAGCAGGTGGATCGCAAACCTAGAGGGCAGTTACGCTGAACTGGTTGAGCTGGCCATGGCACATTCAAGAGGGCCCTCTATAGGCACAGGCACTTAGGGCCTTGTGCGGAGGCTTGTGCACCGTATGCGCACACGGTCGGCAGCTCCGCTGCGGTAGGAGCTGAGCGATACAACCGGGGAGCAGCACGAATGAGAGAATGGCGCACACTGCAGCACGTGACTTTTCTGAGACCAGATAAAATTTTCGATCCTGGTGGCTAGCGACGAATGCCTATGTCCACAGCCTTAACCCACTCTGTCACTGCCAGGTGGCGGTACGCGCAAAAATGCCTTGCGGCTGGAGCACACGATGGGGCAGTGGGTGAGAGCGGGGAAACATGAACAGTTTACAGCCAAGAGACTGAAACTGTGTGCATGGACGTGCTGCATGCCTGTTGCGTCAGTGCTTGTTTTGACACCAGCTTTTATTTTGTTGTGTGTGTGTTTCTCTGAATGTCCTGTACGCGAATGGTCGTAACGTGTGTTGTTGTGCATGCTGTTTTACGCTCGGTAAAGTTGTCGCCAGCACCTGACTACGGTCAAGACGCTTTTATTTCATAGCGCGTAGCATCTCCTTAGCGTAGCATCTCCCTTAGTTTGGGTCTGATTCACGCAGGGGTACGGAACCCTTTCGTGAATCTTAGGAAGGGCGTGTAAAGCTCGAGGCTACTCACAGGAGGGGTGTAGAAAACAGCCCATTAGTGTGTCAACACCTCGACGCGATTACCAGCAGAGTTCAGCGGAAAGGGAACAAAGGAAGGAATGCGGCACGGGACGACTGACACATCTGGCGGTCAAGGGCGCGGCTAACGCAACGGGGGGCTTCCACGAAGGGAGACGGGAAGGGGGCGGTCCCGCGATTCGGCGGCAGGGACGCGCCATATGTAAGCTACCCCGTAGGAGCAGCCGTGCCGCCTGGTAAGAACAACTGATGAACGGCCGGACGAGGCGCCCGCCTGTCGGAGTGATGTCTGTGATGGTCGCGTGCGGCATGGTCGCGGGGGCCGGGAACAAAAGGGCGCACACTTAATGGGGTCCTGGTGGATGCTCCCGCAGCGGGAAAAGGGACACCGCGACACTTCGGGCGGCCGAGGGGTCTCGAAGACGTAAACAAGTCGTAAATTTAAGGATGTCACGGACAACCGCGCGACGGAATGCCAGCAGCTTGGCGGCAGCTGAGAACACGTGGGCTGCCAATACTTGGAAACGATGACCGCACGTGCTTGCAGAAACAGGCGATGCCGTGGGGACGACTCGGCGCACTTGTATTTGTTTTCGCTTGATTTCAGGAGGGGAGAGAGTTTGGACAACACTGCAGAAGTTGAGGGCGGGGCATGTAATCCCGTGTACCAATCGGGTTGTGCTCGCTTCCGGGAATGTGGTTTGATTTTAGTAACTCTTGATGCTCCTTTTTCAGTATATGTTTTAGGGAGAGGGTTACAGACATTCTCAAAGCTAGAGAGAGCGAGCTACAAGTATGGTAGCCAATGATGTAAAGAGTTAGCCGCGATTGGTTAGTGCTGGTTTTGTCGGGATTGGTCAGTGTTGATTGCGGGCCACGCCTCGCAGTGTTTAAAACCCGGGCACTGTAGCCCGAAAGGTCGTTCTTGGCTAGGGTTTAAGCTAATACCAAGTCTCGGCTAAGTATGCCGAGCTAGCCAGTTCCATGTTTTGTTTCATGCCACCTTGCTGTAAATATTGTATGTATATAAACTTCAGTTAACCTCTTGTCTTTTGATCAAGTGTCGCTGTCTAAATTCTCTCAACACCGTCTCTGACCCGGGGCCCACCTTGTGGGCAATTGCACCAGTCTCCGTAAGAAGAACGAACCAGCCACATTCGGCAACATCATCGGCATCAACGATAGAGAGAGCTTTCACTTTTATATTTCACTTTTCCAGAGGGTATTTGTCTCGCCACTTCAATTAAGAAATTGGCAGCTTCATAAAAATGTACACAAGAGAAGTTATCGAACGCATTAAGCTTGCGCATAGTCTGTTTCAATTCTGATAACCATGCTCATGAACTCAGGCCACAGCGGTGGCTCAGTGGTTATGGCGCTCGGCTGCTGACCCGAAAGACGCGGGTTCGATCCCGGCCGTGGCGGTCGAATTTCGATGGAGGCGAAATTCTAGAGGCCCGTGTACTGTGCGTTATCAGTGCACGCTAAAGAACCACAGGCGGTCGAAATTTCCGGAGCCCTTCACTACGGCGTCCCTCACAGCCGGAGTCGATTAGGGACGTTAAACTCCAAAAAACCAAACCATGCTCATGAACAGGGGCAGTCTGTCAACGAATTGTGTTGGGACACGGTTGGTTTACACTCAGATTAAATGCTTTACAACTGGCTATGAGTCAACTAGCTCAGCGTCACTCTACATTAATAACGTCGTAAAATTTAAGCGTTTGTCAAAAATCTGGTTTGAGTGCAAGCAGTCTAAAGCGGGCAGAGAGATTCTCGTCAAGCTCGGCCTGAACACCATAGCAGAAAGGGACAACGTCCTGCAGTTACCTAAAGTCGTGCGAGAAGCAATTAAAATGTCCCCCTTCCCAAGAAACGTACACCCGATGCACAGTCAAGGAAGAAGACTCGCCCGCGCCAAAGCCCTCGCTGCGGACGCGGCAAGGTTTCCAGACCAGACAGCTTTCGTGGATGCAGCGTACATACCGTGAAAGCATGCCTACTCGGTAGCAGTAGTCGACGGGCACGGGCGAACGTGTAACTCACTCACACTTTGCACCAAGAAGCCAGAGGTAACTGAACAAGCAGCGACTCGAGCTTCACAACTGTGTGCAGCGACTCTAGAGCAGCCACTCGAGCTTTCGCCAAGGGCGGAATAGACAAGACGACGCTACGAATCTTAGGCGGAAGTAAGATCACCGGACACTCCATCGTATGGTTCCCGGCACACATGGGCAGCTTAGGGGGCGGCCTGCGGAATCTCAACGAGATCGCACACGAGGCGGCGCGAGCGCTCATCGGCCGCGTCCCTCCGGTTTCCCCCGCTACTCCACATATCGTGTACAGGGATCAATTATTCACGTACAACGAGCTCACTAAGCACTTTTATCTAGGCAGACGAGCGTTTCCCCTCCCGGATAAGAAATTAACCCGCAGCCAGTCGGTCACGTTACGCTTGCTCCAAACGAACTCATACCCCAACCCCTGGCGCATGAAGCACATCGACCCAGACTACGACGGACAACATGTGTGTGACCAGTGCAGTGAACGTGTAGACTTGACCCAAATGCTGTGTGGTTGTGCATCAAGTGACGCCTACGCCCAGAACAAGGAACATTGGGACAAAGTACTAAAAAGTGCTTCACTACACGACCAGCTTCGGGCTGTCCAGGAGGCCCGCGCGGCGGCGGAGAGCTTCGGACTCTCTGTGCCTACGTGGGAGCTGCCCTCTACACCTGGCGCCTAGCCGAGTGTCCTTCAGGACCCCTACTGTGGGAAATAAAAGTTTTACCACCACCACCACCACCACCACCAGTGCAAGCAGTTGAAGACGAGGGGCGCTGCCCCTTCTAGACTGTGGTCAGGTTGCTCACATTCCCATGGCCATGTTTCCACCTGTTATGGCGAGCAGGTTGCGATGACGTCACAAGGTCACGCGGCCTCTCTCGACCAACCACTAATTTTAATTTGCACCTGTCACGGTGAGCAGGTTGCTCACATTACGATGGCCAGGTTCCCACCTGTCATGGTGGGCAGGTTGTGATGATGTCACAAGTTCACGTGGCCTATCTTGACCTATCAGTGAATTTCGTGACACCGGACATTGGCGGGGTATAGTTAAATTAACTAACAAACGCGTAATACCAGTGTAATGATCGAAGAAAGATGCATAAACATACGTAATGCTACGCGACTGAACGAAGCAAAACAAAAGAGCTCGGCGGGATAGAGCGATCGAAATAGACAAAGATTTTGAGAATTTGAGAGAGTGGGGGAAGCGGTGGCTATCTGCGGAGCGAGCGGCAATGTCCATTCGCAAGAAGCGTCGCCGGGCTGTAGATAATCGCTGCGGGCCGATGCTGTGTCACGGATATAGTTCAGCACGGGCCGCGAACCTTCGGTACCGTCGTCATTGCACTCGACGTGTAAGACCAAGGCCGGAGGCTCGCTTGCCAGCCACATGCCTGGCTGGCTTCACGCGCGTCGCATACACTGACTTCCTGCAAGCAATCTGCCCGGCTCCTGTTTTTCTCGCCGTCGCATGTCCTCATGGTAAAGAAAGGCGATCTGAAGAAACGCGCGCAAACGTCTCGAAAGAAAAGCAGAGAGCACGGGAGAGACAAGCCACATTGAGAGTACGGACGAGCGCGGACTTTCATCTTCGCCCTTATTTCCTACAACGAGGGGCGGTGACATGGGCGGAAACGGGTAGGGAGGTTAGGGACATGAGTGAGCGGACAGGGCGCGGCGAAAGGCCCGGGGCCCACGGCGTTCTGGACCCTTATAAGGAGGCCGCCCGCTTGGGGATGACTCTCGCCTGCTCATTTGGGCAGTAAAGTTTATTCTGCTTGTCCGCAGCCACCACTACTACGTAAAAGCGCTGCATACTCGTTGCCAAGGGCGTCCGCAGAATTTTTTGCAGGGGGGGGCCCCATTGGTTGTTGGCGCCGGAGGGGGGGGGGGGGGGGGGGGGGGTATGTTCGTAGCAAAAAGGCACTATTTGCGGAGTAAATTTATTTATTTATATACAAATAAAATAAATAAGTAAAATACACACATGAAAGAAAAATTACAAACAGCAAATTAAAGCGAGGCTAGGAGAGATACATTGGAGTTTATCAACGAAGAAACAATTAAAATTAATAAAAATGCAAAAAGATACTATCACTTCGTGGAGAAGAGTGCTCAGTCTTGCTGCATACGGGTTCTCGACACACCCGGATTGATGACCAGCACACAGCACAATATGTTCACAAACACGCAACGACAGTCACTCAGTCAGTCTTCCTTGAACAGAAACTGTAGACGCCTCGGATTTTTCTGGGCGAATTGCGTGATGACACTGGTGATAAATTCATTTCTGTGCTTCATTACACGCTCTCGGTGCACACTCATCATACAAAGGCCGTCCAGTCTGTCGTTTGTCATCGTTGAGCGTAGCCACGTTTTCACTCTCCTCATTGTACTGAAGGAGCGTTCGACCGTACAGGTAGTAACTGGCAAAGCCAGAGCCACCTCAATGGCTTTTGCAATACCAGGGAAGAATGTCTTGGCCTGATGTAGAAGCTCGCAGTAAGTTATTTCTGATGGGTCCCCAGTTTTGTTGCACCACATCTCGTACCAAGAGATGGCCTCTTCCTTGAAGTTGTCGATGCCGTAAAAGCACTGGAGTTCTTCGGCGAGAACAGCGAACTCAACACGGCTCAAGTGCTTCATTTTTGATGGATGCAGCTGGAGAAGTTTGAAGCTCCTCTCATTGCTTTCAGAAAAGCGCCGAGCTAAAGAAGCAGTGAGGGAGTCCAAGTACGGCACATATATTGCCACACGGTAGTATTCCTCTGGCGACTGAATCCCGTAGTTGTCTCGGTGGGCCTGACGAGAGACTTGTCTTGGTACAGATATCACCACATTTAAGTGATTGGCTGCCTCCCTTGCTGCATTCATGATGTTAGAGAACTCCTCTACAGCGTTTGTCCGGTGGCCGCGAAAAATACGTTGTAGCTCAGTGATGTGGCCATGCACAGAATGGAAGTCCATGGATACACCTTGCAGAATGTTCGTAGCTGGTTCGAGCCGAGCGCTGTACTTCGCTACAATATGCAAGCAGACGATGAAAGATGAGCTTGTTGTTGCGCAGTAGAGGATGTGAGCTCGTTGTCTAGTTGCAGCGTTCGAGCATGATTCCGTGGACGCGAGCTGCTCGAGTGCTTCGACTATGGCCACGTAATGCTGAGAGAAGATCCTAATAGACTTGTACTTTGCAGACCATCTTGTCTCACACAGCATCGGAATGTTGGGCACCAATTTTCTCCGGAGCACGCTCTCGCGGAAGAAGTTTATGGTTTGTTTGATTATCCCAATTGTGTTTCGAATTTCAGAGACGTCGTTCAAATCGTTGATGACGAGATTTAGTTTGTGACTTGCACAGTGGAAAAATAGTGCCTTCGGGAACTGTTTTTGTATAATTTTGTTCACTCCAGCTTCTTTTCCAGCCATTGTAGAGCATCCATCGTACCCCTGTCCAACGAGGTTCGAAAGAATCAGTCCGACATTCGTCAAAAGCTTCAAGATTGCCGCGGCGATGCAAGCGGAGCTAATTGCTCCAGCTCTACAAATCCCAAAAACTGCTCTCGAACGCACACTTCGACTTCCGCCTTGTCAATAAAGCGAACGCCTATAGACATCTGCTCTTTTCCTGAAATATCTGCAGTTTCGTCAGCAAGAACGGAAAAAGCAAACGCTTTGTTAGTTTCGGTAACTATCTGCTCTCTCAGGATGTCGCCACAGATTGTGATGATCTCGTTCTGGACGCGGACAGAAGTGTACTTGGCATTGCCAGCAGAAGAAGCGAAGTGCTCCTGAAGTAGAGTATCTCCAGCTTCTACACGAAAGTCAAGCAGATCATTGAAGACTCCACTATCGGACTGCTTGCCGCGAATCGGCAAGTCATGCGTCGCGCAAAAGACAATGGTGGAAACTATTGGAAATAGTTTCTCACGGTTCCTTTCAACTTGCGCGTGCAGTGCTCTGTTCAGCTGCTGTGCAACGGGTAGCTGCTTGCCTTTCATCACATCCATAAAGTTCTGTGAGTCCGTCATTGCCTCCTGGTGCCATTGGGATTTTACGTGATCCCTGCACGCCTCGTGCATTTTTCTGTAGTTACTGAAAGCGCGCACGATTAAACTACCTTGAGTACCCCGGTGAACACGCGGAGGAAAAATGACGCAAAAACGACAAAAGGCGCCTTTCGCTGTCGCTGAGTACGCAAGCCAGGGGGCGTAATCTCCCAGCCACTGATGTCGAAAAGGCCTCTTTCCAGGTGTTACATCCTTCTTAAAATCATATGTGACATTTGGCGACCATGGCTTAGTAAGAAGACGTAACTTCAAAAAGTCCGGTATGCCAGTGAGTTTAGCTTTGCCTAGAAACTCTCCTAAGTCATATTCTTGAGGCAAGTTATTTGTTTTCTTGATGTTGTCTCCGGACTTCGATCCCAAGCAAGGAGAAAGGGAATCGTTTCGGCTTACTGCGTGACCGGAGCTCGCTGGTGGAGTTCCTTCCATGGAGACGACGACGCCGGCTACTGTCCGGTGATGAAAGGTTGCATCGCTCTGGTCAAATCCGGACTTGAATCCCAAGAAAGGAGAAATGGAATCATCTCGGCCTGCTGCATCACCTGAACTCACGGTTGACAGAGTCCCTTCCATGGAGTCGACGACATCAGCTACTGTCCGGTGATAAAAGCTTGCATCACTCTGTTCAAATGCTACACCGTTGTCACATGTCACACCAGAATCTGCAGGGGCGCATTTGGATAATGCTTCGTCAGACAACCGCTGACGCTTGAAGAAGCGTCGAATATCCATCATTCGGGACCGCGCGAGACAAAGCTGGCTATGGAGTTCCTCGGGGTTGGTAGTGTTAAAAATATATACACATTGATTGGAAAAACGGTTGAATGCGTACGTTGAAAACAAAAAATGACTATGTATGCAGCGAAAACTTATTTACAAGATAAATGCACGCTCGCAGCTTCATACACCTCGCTCCATCTTGCTCGCGCAACCGCACAGTCGAGTATTTGCACACACACTACTCGCCGCTCGTCGTTTTCTCGTCCGCTGTCTTGGTTGTTCTCAGCTTCGTTGACAACCGGCCACTAAAAGCACCGAAGCACAAACAAAGAGGCGCGCACACGCAAGGAACGCCGCGCGACTTCCGAGGGGAAGGGACACTCGCCACTCCGGTCGGAAAATTTGTTTTGTGTGTTTTTATGAGGTTCAGAGCCCCAAAACGACTCAGGCTATGAGGGACGGACGGTCTCTTTACCATGCACTGACATCGCACAGTACATGGGCGCTGTTGGGATTTGAGGCCCAGCCAGAGGTGACAGGCGAGCCAGGCAGGCGCCATCGGGCTGCCTTGACCAAAGGCGCTGGTTTCCGGAGAAGACGCAAGGAACGCTGGTGTGGGGGCGCCTCTGGAGACTGCGTCGCCGTGAACAAAAGCAGCTAATCCCCTTTGCCGAAAATTCTGAAAGCGGCGCTTGTACCGAACTGCGCTCTCCCGTGGATCGGAGGAGACAGCGAGCGGCGGCGGCGCCAACTCATCGCCCGCTTGCCCCTGAGCAGTCCGACAAAGCGGGGATGGACACGGCTGATTTGTCCCTCCCTCCTGAAGAATTCATCGGTGGCCGGGGTGTGCACTGTCTGCCTCCGTGTCGCTATCTCTCTAGAGATCAAAGAAACAGGCACACATCTCAAGACGGCTCGAAACACATGCTCGCCGGTGCCGCTGTATGTCTGCAACGACGCGTCCCCGGACGCGGCACTTTGCAGATGTGACCCAAAGCGTGGAAGCAGGGCCGCTTTTACTCTTTTGGCTGAGCGCACCGCCGCCCCTGACGTGCGGCCATCACTCACGGTTCGAGTGAGTGATTTTCCAGGGGGGTGCAGCCGCCCCCCCTTGCCCCCCCCCTCCGGACGCCCATGCTCGTTGCAGCCGGGAGAGTAATGCATTTTGTGCCTGTTACGGGTGGCTTCCTTTTGAGAAACACCGAACCGCCTGCTTGGTAACCTGGCGCTTATCTCCGTCACTTGTTGCAGCTTTTTCTCGACTTCTCCGAGTTAACGCGGTGTTTTCGTTCGCTTTATCCCATTTTGTGTTTACCTATAATAGTACTCAGCTCGGAGTGAATGGGCCGTGCGGATTGTGTAGCCCGTCTTCCGACTACAGTTTTTGTTTATTTGTTTTCGTTTAGTCGTCGGCCACGTGCTTTCTGGAACAGGCTGCGGCCCGGACAGGATACTTAGAGAAACGTCGGGGTAGCCACGAACTTTGAACACACTTAACCCTGGACCGGTGCATATTTTCCTCCCTAATCTTCTTCTGACTACCTCTGCCCCATCTCGCCCTCGCATTTTTTTTTTTTTTTTTTGCGTCAATCCTCCCTAACTTCACCGAGTGAAGCCCTCACGAGGGTTCACCTTCGTGAGAGTACCCATGTCTGGTAGGGTGAGATGCTGAAAAGAGGACCTCGGTTGTGAGTGGCGGGTTTGGATAGGACACAGGTGTCCTCCGTAACGCTGCCATACTGGATTACTTGAGGCGTCTTCTCTAGGTTATGAAAAACACCAGTATTCTATGCAGTCGCCCAGTCAAGGGATGCACACAACTGCTGACAACGCAGTTTTCGCAGTGAAACTTAATTTCGCGCTATCCATTTCTAGCGCGCCAGCGAAGAATACCGCTAGCATTAAAGCGTCCGGGTACGGAAGCTCGGTCGAAAGCCCCTTTCAACTTACCTCAAAGGATTCTGTCTTCGGGTGCCCACTTATGGTCCCGTAGAGTTCCTTTCCAGGAAGCTGGTGGCCAGGCATGTACCGCCCGAGGCACGCCAGAAAACGGGGTTTCGGAACGACACCTCGTGGCTTGTTGACTGCTCTATGGATTGCATTTCTTGGTGGTTCAGTTTCGTTTTCATTTCTGCTTTGTAGTTATCCAGCTGCACACGCAGTCCTTCTCAGATCCGAAGCATCTGAAGGCAGCAGTAACTGCAGAGCAACTACTATTGGGGTCCCCGTAAAGAATGCGCAGGTGCAGCAACTGTGCTTCCGTGTGGTAAAATTCACAGATGTAATCTGCTTTCGCTGTGAAGAGCGTCTGTACGTGAAGTCACGGATGAGCTAACGTAACTCCTGTGCTGTGTTTCTGGTTGCACGCTCGAGAAAAAGAAGTGACGGTGGCCAAACTTTATGCACATAGTTTTCACATGACATCACTGAAGCCACTGGGCGTACAGGCTAGGCGGGAACCGCGGTTGGCGACGGAAGCGTCCAGGCTTTCACCGCGCTTCCAGGACCCAGATGGCGGTCGCTATGACGTCGGTGCCGGGAAAACTTCTAGTTGCCTCATTTTCGAAAACAGTGCGCATGTTCGCCAGTCCGCATTTTCTTCGCGCTTACGCACAGATCACGCCGTTTCAGCGAAGAACGGATTTATGAGCTGCTCTGGATGATAAGCGCAAGTCCGCTGTCAATTCGTAAACTCACCTGTGCGACGTAGACAACACCAACGAAACGTTCCTATTAGACACTTTTAGCATACCGTGTAACGTGTTACCGTTACCGGTACCGGAGTACCGGGTGCCCGCCCACCACCGCTGAGCCCGCGCTGATTGGTCCCGATGCTACACGCGCGCGCGCAGCTGCCGGGTACGTGGCGCCATCTGGCGCCGACAAGGCGATCTGCGCATTGGCTGCGCGCGGGTGCCCGGTACTCCGGTACCGGTATACTCTAGGAACACGGTATACTAAAGGTGTCTATTATTGACAAAGCCAAAACGGAAGCCGATGAAGCGTTAAAAATTTTTTTGAAAGATTATTTGCCCCGAAAAATGTGCCTATTAATGGCCAAAAAAAAAAGAAATTGGTAGTGGTTTAGCTCTGGTTAAACCTGGAGGATTGCGAACGCAACGAGGAAAAAGAGAGGCAATGGATAGCACGCGCAAGCAGGGACGGCCCCGTCACGCTAGCTATGCGCCGCTACTGCGCATGCGCAACTGTCAGTGGGGCGGCGGCACCTCTGAGGGCGGCGGATCGCGAGCTATGCGCCGTGTGACGTCCCTGCTCCTCGCGCACGCGCACTATGGCCTTTCCTCGGTTCCACGAAATGGCTCGGCGCCTCGCGTAGTGTTGCTTCCGCAAAATTGTTTTCGACAGTTGGTTACATTTGTCAACATGAAGAGAAAGACTTCTCTCACCATGGTCAAATTTGGTGCTTGTTGATACCTGTCTGCTTTTCTACTAATTTATTGCAATGTACAGTAAGCACGTGTTATTGCAGGACATTTTGATCATAAAAAAGCGTTCATTTGCAATATTTTTTGCGAAACTTTATATATCTGCAGTTGTAATTATGTTTTGGGGCTAGCACTAGCCAAGCCAAGCAAGAAACCTCGTTTTTCTAGCATTTCCAAGGTGGGTGAATAGACGGTGGAGCAAGCTTTTACTTAAGGCAATATTTAGAAACTGTGTGTGTGGTCCATGTTAACCATTTTCAAACGCAGACAACTCCAATGAATGGTTGAATTTTGTTGCCATTCTCTATAATTGCAGCGGTGGCTGTCGCCACCTCGCCTAGTAAATTTGAGGCAATCTTATTTCGTACCTTTCTAACTTTCAGCCCTGTTCTTGTTTTTTGCAATCCTAAACTATATCCTGCCCATGTTCTTGGCTATACTAATTTTATTTCTGCGATGGTCCGCACAATAAGGTGCTGGGTGCTGTAACGTTTGCTTATGAGAGTTTCTAAGGCAATTTCATCTTCAATGGCTGCCTCGATACAGTTTTGTCCGTAAAATTCTGTGGACGGGCTTTTGTGCAAAACATTCTGCACACCAAATTTTATCTGCGAACTCCTGTACACCAATTTTTGTTCACATTGAGTGCGCCCAAGAGGCAGAAGTTAGTTTAAGCCGTCACAGTGTTCTAGACTGTGTCAACAG
Source organism: Amblyomma mixtum (assembly GCF_055824585.1). Classification (NCBI taxonomy): domain Eukaryota; kingdom Metazoa; phylum Arthropoda; class Arachnida; order Ixodida; family Ixodidae; genus Amblyomma; species Amblyomma mixtum. The sequence continues at coordinate 265,650,021 of NC_143013.1, read as the reverse complement.
AGGTGATGTGCTTCAAGTGAGCCCTAGAAATGATTGCAATCAAAGGGTGGGTAGGTTACAGTTGCACGCATAGGCTTGTTAGCCCATACAACCTGCAGGTTTTGTTTAGAGCTGCAGATGATGCACCACAACTCTTTTTTTACTTGACGTAGGCTGGAAGATATGAACTGTGGTGGCCGCATACAGTGGCCCATTCAGCAAGCTCAAGGCTTGTTAGAGAGGGTACAGCATTTTTATTAACATCTGGGCAAGTACTTTTAAGTATAATTACATGTCTCTCCAGCATGACAAATAAATATGAAATATTTGATTTCATAAGTATGTTTACATCATTACTACAGCTTGAGCCAAGCTGCAAGAGCAAATGAAAGGACAGACAAGATTCGATTTGCTCTCCTACATAAACAATACTTACAAGAGAAAAACTGCTCAACAGATGTACAGACAATGTTCGACGCTTAGTCTCAGGCATCAGGATGCACAAAAACTCCTGACCAGTTCTCACAAAGAAAAAAAAAGGCGGGTTCATATTTTACAAAGCACAAGACATCATAAAATGTGCAGTCTCACACACACATGGGCCACACACACACATACACACATCACTAATGAAAACAAGCCAAGGGGTTCTCCTCCAACAGACATTAAACTTTGTACATGAGATGCCCACTGCAGGCACAGCTCATTTCTCCTCTGGCTGTATCAAGCAGTGAGGTCAAGAACTGTTGTTTGTGGTCACCGTCACAAACACACACATTTGGTAAGATTCGTCTCTCAGTTCTTAAAGAAGGATGTACAATAATTTCATTGGGCAACAATAAATAAGAAAGGAAACATTTAGCCTCCAGTCAGATTTGCAGGAACTCTACAAGATGCATGGAAGATCACCAACCTGCGCACTCGCAAATCTAAAGGCGGCAAATATCTGCACAAAATGTAATATACAAATAACTCTCTTTTTGCACATGCATGCAATGGGTCAGTTGTGCTAGTTTCCACAGCACATGGGTTTACCAAGCAATGTTCAAACCTTTTTATATGGGAATGCCTGTTTCCTTTTTCCACCCGCATCATGCGGAGATCGTCATGTGGATATGATAGCAAGAACAGTTTCCTTTCTTGGCATGGTACCACACAGATCCTGTTATGTTCAATAGGGTTTCAGACAAACAAGAGCATCCAGCGCTTTGTCCTCATTCAATCTCACGAGCACTGTACATACACGCACACAGCAATGCCATCAAAAGCTGCTCCAGGACACGACACAAAGCTTGGAAAAGTTCAGGTGCTGAAAAAAACCTGATGCGATAAGGACTCTACGCGAACACCTCCTGCAGTTCACATAAACACAACCGACACAGTGCAATGTCACTCCAGTGCACTTCAGACACGTTTTGTAGCAGGGGACCACTTCACACATTACCACAGGATGGACCTACGCACACACTATGGCAATCGCACGTGAGACTTTATCCAGTCTTGGGGTCAGTCGAATAACTGTAAACTGACTCTATCCGCAGCACAGTTTGCATTTTGTCAGATTGAGCACTGGGAAGAAGATGTGAAGTCCGAACACAAGCGGTGTGCACCTGTTTGAAGTGGGTTACTGTTCTTCACGCAGGGCGTTGATCTTGGCACATATCTTGAGAGCCGGGCCAAGCTTGATGTTCATGGCTGTCATCAAGTGATCCTCCTTGAGCAGCAGCAGTGCTTGACCATCGATTTCCTGGGAGCGGAATTCTTCTGCGTAATCAGTGCAGCCTGGAAGCTCCTGGATGTAGTCTGCGACTTCTTGAACCTGAAAGCGGTAGAAAAAAAAAAGGAAAGCCATTTAAGAGAACAGTGAGATAAGAGCATGTTTAGATGCTTTGAGTAGAAGAGGAAGGCATACAGAACAGAATTTTCATTTAAAGATATAGAGAACTCCTAAAAAGGTATAATGTATGTAGATTTTTTTTTTTTCACATGTAACTTTCTATGTCCTGGATCACCTTTGTCATCTGGAAATGAGCTAGTTACATGCCAAGCACTAGGGTTGTCCTAATATTCGAAATTTTCAAATAGCGAATCGAATGCTCTCTCATTCAGTTCTCAGAACAAAACAAATAGTGCATGTTAAATGTGAGTGGGGCCAAGTGTAATTTTATTCAACGACTGTTTTAACCCATATATGCCTAGCGTCCTACATGTCGTTGCGCCCACTAGCGTAGGTTCATGAGGGTCTAAACATTTCCTGTAAAAGGGTTGTTGTGTGCGTTCAGTTCCATGCACTGCGTGCATTGAGAAGGGTCCACCAGTCTTCTCTGGACGCTATTTTCGTAATTCGACCCCACTGACTAGATTGTGATCCTGCAAGAAAAAGTTAATTTTTGCATTTTCATACGGAAACCACCGTAATTGATAAATGTGATTTTAAGTTGATGTCAAATGTTTGAAGCTTTACAATGTCTAACAGGTAGACAATATGGCTAGTCTAACACACTGTAGGACCGCTAAAAAGTGAACTGTGAAGTAAACTGTGAAGTAATTCTGAACTGTGAAGAAAAAACATAGGTATATTGAAAATATTTTTATTTTCTTAAAATCCGCAAGTTTTGGCATATACGAGTTAAAAACAGGGCAAGCTACCATGATGGCTCTGCCAGGGAAGAACAGTTCAGCGTCGAGACGTGGTTCATTCATGTGACGGCATTCGTAATGCTCATGGCCCTCTCATGGACAATTTCGTGGGCCATGGCTTATAACTCTCGTCCCTCTCATCAACTTAGATGCAGCGCTGTTTGGTCCATTGTCACCATCAGCAGCAAAAGGTAATTTTCTTATGTGTATGATATGATGGTCATATAGTCAATGAGGGATGTGGTAATCAGAACTACTTTCATCATTTACAGATGAAATGTACCCAAATTTGGCACAATTATGTAACTTTTCACGCAAATTTCAGAATAACATTTAATTTCAAACTAGTTTTTATAGTTGCTGGACAATGATTAACAGTAGTTTTCAAACTAGTTTTTATAGTTGCTGGACAATGATTAACACTAGTGTTAAGGGGGAGATGCAGAGATCAAATCGCGAAAATCTTGCAAAAAAAAATTGGATTTTAGGAAACACCAGATTTGGTATCACTAAGGTCTTTTTAATTGTATCCCATAACATTTTCTCTGAAAACAGCCCAGAAGTGACTTGTTTTTGTGAATGTACGGCAGCAAAAAACTGGCTGAAATCTCCGTTAAAATGCCAGTTTTTGCAAAAGCTTTCCTTCACCTGACTGCCCCACTTGCAGAAAGCATAGCGTGACATTTGCTCCATGGATTTTCATGCAGCCTTTTGCATTGTGTGCTTCTTGCATTCTAGAGACCCGTGTGCTGCGCAATGTCAGTGCAGGCTAATGAACCCCACGTGGTCGAAATTTCCGGAGCCCTCCACTACGGCGTCCCTCATAGCCTGAGTCGCTTTGGGATGCTAAACCCTCCCACCCTTTATGGCATTTATTTTTGCCACAAAGCATTTCATTACAAAAATTAATATAAATAAAAGTGTCCCCATCATTCTTACTGCTCTCTTTATAAAATATCTATAGTTTGCAACAAGTCCTGGCCATTTAGAATGCACCAGTAGCTTCTTTCTCTAGTTTTCTCGCTGGAACGCACACCACAAAAATCTGGCTTTCCATTCCAGAAGGTAGCTGCTACCAGTGATTCCCGGTATTAATGTGACAATATTCGGTCATCTACTCGTTCCCATGCTAATAATGGGGCATTTATCTTTGGCATGTTCTTTTCCATGCGTATATTTAGACCTCTCACGCCTTGTCTTGAGGGGAAATAGCGAAATTAGCTTTCCACCTACTAAAACTGCATCGCACACTGTTGGCACACTCACCGTCCAGCTTTTCGGGTTCTTGCTGGGCAGAACTGGTGCTGGCTCTGGAGCGTCCACCTCCATCTCGACAGGCGGAGCTGGCGCGGGTGACTCGACAGAACTCTCGGGCCTCAAAAGCTGCTGTGGTGGCTCAAGCCCTTGCGTGCTCACGGCGGCAGTCTCCATGGGTGTGCTGGTGTCGCCCTTCGCAGGCTCCAGAGTGTCCATGCTCACATCTTTGTCCTGAACCTTCTGTTGCTGCTGCTGCTGCTGCTGCTGTTGTTGTTGTTGTTGTTGTTGCTGCTGCTGTTGTTGTTGTTGTTGCTGTTGTTGTTGTTGCTGTTGTGGCAGTGACTGTGCCTGTGACTGTTGTGACTCTTCTGGCTGAGGCTGTTGCTGCTGTTGCTGTGAGGTATAAAAGTATACAAAAGAAAACAAAAATGAGTGAAATTCAGAGCACAAAACTGCAGAAAAATGCCAGCCCATTTTGCTGCTGAAACTGGGCACAGTTGTTTTGCAAATGCTTTGCTGTAGGTGGCTTTGTGCTATCTGGCAATGCACAAAGAAAGTCTGCAACAACTGGGTATCACATCAAGACTTACCACATATTAAACTTACCACATTAAAGTGGAACTAAGCAGTCCGTGATTCTAAGCATCCCCCTTTGTTTGGCCACCATAGTAAAAAAAAATGCATATATGCAAAGTCCTGAATGTAAGCCTGCTATAATCCTAAACACGCTCATTTAGTTAGAGGGTCCTCAATTTGGTGCTAATACAATATCAGCGTACATCATACGCCTTTGTTAATTATATTCTTCTCCTGCCGATCCAGCAACTACGTTCTTCAGAAGGTCAACAGTCCACTTTCAGTGCCGATTTCATACCTTGCATTTAGGCCATTTGAAAATTCAGAAGCACACGGTAGAATAAGGTGCAGCATGGCACAGTAGTGCTGTGCACACAGTGCGACGAAATACTACTCAGAAATACTAGCGATTTGGGTCCCCTTCGGAAAATCACTTCAATGCGTAAGCATACTGCTGCACTGAAATTTCAGTGTCAAGGAGATGGAGCTACTTAAATCAAAAAGATGTTTTTCTGTTTATCCAGTACAGAAACAGAGCTTTACTTCTCGGTTATTTATACAGAAAAACAAATTCTCTCATTAAGGAGCCACTGGATCACATTAGGTAAAACTTTTTGGAGAGGGGGAAAAAACACTACACACAGAGGCAGAGATTTGATCAAGACCGCCAGTTACTCAGTGAAAACTTCTACAACACTGTTTCTCAAACATTGTGTCCTTTGCAAACCCTGCATTTCCACTCTCAGCCTTTTCTTTTTCTGCCAGACATATATGCAAAAAAAGGTGTGTTGCCCCTTCAGCTATGCTCATACTCAATCCATACCGACTGGCCATAGAAATGAAATAGCCAGCTGTCAACAACGACAGCATGAACAGTTCCCGGAAAAGGTTGGTTGGTTGGTGCGAGGCGCATGCGTGGATTTCAGAGCTTGGGGAACTCAACACTAGCATTCAAGTAACTCGAGCATTCTTTGGAGCCCATTTTGGGAAAACTTGTACTAAAGGATCATTGGATCTTAATACTTCAAAAGTGCTCGGTACACAGGATGATGCCACCTTAAGACTGAAATTCAGCACAAACATTTACACACATAAGTTCACACAAAGTGAGCAAAGTGAAAACTTGAAATTATATACTTTACATTATAAATTTTTTATATTGGCCGTATGAGGTTTAATCCTTTGCTATCCCTAGTCGGGTGCCTCCCGACAACACAACACGGTCATTCCTGTCTGCTGTTGAGCAACGCCCGACAAGCTTTTCCATGGCTGAATTGTGTAAGTTTTCCTCACTATGAACGACACGCTATCTCTTATACCACATGCTACCCAGACATTGTAGAAAGACTTGGACACATAAAGAAACACCAAAAATAAACATTTCATGCACTGTTCTCAGAGCACAGCTCTTGTTTTCTTACGCGGCACCCGAAACTAGTGAAACAGCTTTGGACCGGAACAGCATTAAATTGGGTAAAGATTTGGGATGCGAAAGGTTTAAAAAATAATCTTCATCAGAAAAAGATTAATGATACAGAGCAACTTTTGTGATCATTGAAAGCAAGGTATTTTTTTAAGCAGTTTGACCTCTGTTCCTAGCTACGCAGTTTCACTTGTTAGATTGAGGTTTAAAAATTCTTGAAACAACATTTTTGTGTAAGTTTTTAATAAAGGAAATGACACTGCTAACTAACCACTACTTTGTTTTACTGTCTGGCAGGAGCCAAGCTTTTCTTAATGCAAGGAATGTATCTGACTGGCGCATTGCACGCTCTAAGTGAGCACATGTGTATTCCCCAAGTGATTTCATTTTATTTAGGACTGGTGCGAATTAAATAAATGTGGCGAGTACAACACTTAAAGTACTGAAAAAGACCCAATAGCTGACTATATCCTGCCTGTTGCAAATACAGTATTAATATTAATAAGGAAAGAACTACCAAAACTTTTGCCTAGCCCCGGAGAAAACCAGTGACAACAGCTACCATACTGCTTACCCATTTCTCAGGTGGGAAGTCGTTGAAATGGTTTCCTTGGCCATTTCGATACCTCTTCCTTCCCATTTTCTTCTTTTTGGTCACCTTACCTGCATTGAGGCACAAGGCACAGAATAGGATTAGGCAAATAACATACAAAACAGGATGTGCAAACACTGAAAGAGATAAAATTCAGTCATCTTGGCCCCAGCCACCTGATTTTGAGAAAAGATAAAATTTAAACCTAACTGGTTTTTACAGTGGAGCTTGTGAGAGCAGAGATTTCTCACAATGCAGCGAATGTTTTGAATACCCAAACTGTACAAAAAATAACTATATGGTCATGGAGATTTCCGGCCATCTATTGAGTTGTATGGGCTGTGTGGGATGCTGTGGATTCTTGCTGAAAAACGTACTGCCTCCCACATGCTACAGTAGTAATCCAGGAATTTACAGCACTGTTCGGTGCCTTACTGTAAGAAATGGGAATGGTTCTGCAGTTTGTTCAAGAAGCGCTTGGTTCTGGTCAGGCTGTTCTCCTTAGTTTTCTCGGAAAAGAACTGCTTTTTTTTTTGCATAGCACGACTTGCACCGAATGTTCTCATGAACGAAATGTCTGATAGTGGCCTTATCAATCTCTACCTCCTTGACGAGGGCCCTCATCACGATACCTTGGATGCGACTGATGCATTCTGGCATTCTAAGTGTCAGAATGCCGACAATGTCGTTTCCTGATGGAAAAAGTGTCTATGTCACCCCTGGCAGCCTCCAGTTCTTTCCACATATCGAAAATGAATGACTGGCAACATACAAGAATGTAATGGTTTCTGAATCAGGGTGACTAGCAGCCAAGGATTCTGTGACTGCATGTCTTCATTTCCTGAGCCGAAGTTCTGCCTTGCTTGCCCGCAGCAAAAAAAGGATTTGAAACTATGATGTACAGGATGGTGTGTCGCTTATAATGTGCGTTCTCAAATACCTGCCGCACCCTGTAAACACCGCAAACAGCATTCTGTCTCTTTAAAACAGAGATCCAAGGATGATGTAAAGATTAGAAAGCCACAAAGAACACCTGTTCATGCTGCCACTATATTGCAACCCAGAAAAAGTAGCCACTTGTAGGGTCCAAATCTCCTCTCCAAGTTTTGCTATTCCCTTAGACGGTCAGTGGCACCCCTGGCAGCAGCTTCTGTTCCCATATCAAACTTGCTGCAGAGCTTCATAACCAGTAAAAGCACTGAAGGTTTCTGATACGGGTAAAACATATGCAAGTTCCAAAAAATTAACGGTCCAGAGGACTCCCTTTGAGAATACTCTATGTAGGGGTTGAACTTTTCTGTATTTACTTTTAGAAAATTCAACAAAATTCTTTCGGTGTTTATTTCAAAACACAGTTTGTGGTTTTCTTTTTCTCTGTGAAAACTATTTTGTACAGGTGAACTACTGTTTTTTTTTGAAAGACACAATGTGGTATTCCTGTACACTCAAAAGCCACATACAGTTTACCTTGCACTTTGTGTCAGCACATGCAATCCATTTACCAGTAATTCTCGCACATGTGGTCGTGCTTACAACTGTACTTGTAAAAGGAATTGCTATCATCATTGACAAAACCAAGGGTGATGATGAAAAAATAAAGGAAGTTACATGGCAGAGCTATAAGACAAAAAAAAAACAAGTGGAAGTTTATTTCTCAAAACTGTATTTTCATGTTATATTGTGAGGTTCTTGCACTGCCTTAAGCAAGTAGGCGGGCTGTCAAGTGCTCTGCGTGCTGTATGATGCTTATACATGATGATGGTTTCAGATCAGTGTCCTCATATGCAGTGGAGAAAATTACTTAATTAACAGCCCTAAGCAGGTGATGACAGCAAACAAATAGTGCTTCACCCAGCAGATGGCATAGAGGTGGAGCCTATGCAAAACCACACGGCAAAACCACAAACGAGGCAGTACAAGGGGATATGGGCTGGGCATCGTTCGAGGCACGGGAAGCTAAGAGTAAAATACTATATGAAGAACGCCTGAGGAAATTGGACGATAACAGATGGGCAGCTAAGGTATTTAAATATTTATACAGAAAGAACGTTGACTCACAGTGGCGGAAAAGAACTAGAAAACTAACCAGTAAGTATGCCGGTCATGAGGACGGAGAAAGAAAGAGCATTAAACGACAGGTTAAAAACGCGGAAGTTAAAAATTGGATGAATTCAATGGAAAAGAAACATAGTGTAGAACTATATCGATTCTGGAAAAGGCAGATCAGGAAAGAATTTTTCTATGATAACTCAAGAGGCAGTGCCCTACTTTTTGAAGCTAGATCAGGGTGTCTTAGAACGCGCAGCTACAAAAAGAAATTTAACGAAGAAGATGACACATGTGCAGTGTGTGGTAGATCTGTGGAAACAATTGAACACCTCATAATCAAATGTGATGGTATCCATCCGGATGTCGATGCAGGCACAGTCACTCTTTCTGAGGCCCTAGGGTTTAAAGATAACAATGGTCATGTAAATAAATCTGCAGTGGAAGTCAGCAAAAAGCGATTGGAGGATTGGTGGCTGAAAAGCAGAGATGTGACATAAGGTTAGAATAGTAGGAAACCGTAGGCAAAGTTGATGGAGAATCTTAATGAGAATTGCCAACACAGTAAACAAAAAAAAATAATAAATAAAGAAAAGCTGAGCATGGTGGCAATTGCCACCACCCCGTTTCAAAGGGGGCGCTCCTATCCATCCATCCATCCATCCATCCATGGTCTGCAGAGGCATACAAAAGGTAACAGAACAACGCCTCAAAATGCATAACTGCACTATTTAATCCAACGGTAGCACCGCCTGACAACTCCCCTAGCTTACATACTTGGTCAATTTTCTCCCCTGACTAAGTGTAACTACTACTCAATTATAAGCTAGATGTGGCGTGCATTTTTGGTGTTAATGATGATGATGATCCAAAAATTCAATCTGGAATACTTTTACCAGTGTTTTTCAGTTTAAACCAATAAGCCCAACCCCCATCTCTAAGGTAAAATTCTGTGTTAGGCCACCAAAATTCTGTGGTAAGCTACCGAAATCAGGGGCTATTCTTTGCTTCCGCAAATACGAAGAGAGAGAGAGAGAGAGAGAAAAAAAAGTGAGATCCAGCCAAAACTATTTGCCATTGTGCACAATGGTTGAACAAACCTTCGCAGTACCCTAGAGCATTACTGAATTGGTCTGTATATGTGAAAGCATTCTTCTAAGTATGGCGTGATTTACTAATTGTGCAGATCCAATCTAATTGTTCCCAATTTTTGTTTCGTTCAAGACAACATTATGAAAGCTTGCTACAAGCTCAGCTCTCCTCCACACAACACTGCAATTCACAGGACAGTGAACGCACTCAAAGGAGCAGAGACATCAAAATTTCAATTGTGTTCTATAATAATGCTACTGGGATCAGTAATGAACTCAAAACATTGTTTTCTTCTAGTGCTAAACCTGCATTCATTGACATAATGTTTCCACAATGTTCATGGGTAGGACTATTGGCATGCATGCAACCATCCTACAGTCGTTGCTAGCCTCGTCTCAGACCTCTGTGAGCTCAAAGCCTCCCACTTGAGTTGAGCTTGACAATGTTACTAAAATGTAATACTAAAATGCAAGCAGCATTTGACAATAGCAGAAAAGAGAGAAAAAGTGTATACTGTAGCAAGGAGAGCTGAAGGCAGTATGCAGCAAAATGATGCAGTGCCCCATACCACTGCATGATAGCATAGAGCAAGTGCTGTTCAATCCAACATCACACACAGCAAATGCTGAAATTGCAGCAGTTTAAACCAGAACCCCTCCTTTAAACTTGTTAGTAAACTGTGAGGAGTGCATTCATAAACTCTACATCATGTTCTAGCACCAGCCAAACATTTACACTGTTTCAATCAAACTAACTAGTAGCTAAAACTTGATTCTTCTACTCACTTAAAGGCACACTGAGCGCAACTCCATTCGATTTTTTTTTTCCAGAATAAAATGGGCTTTTTGTGGTCCCCTTGACATCCATTAAGTAGCCAAAGACATAATGTAACTGAAAATTGGAACATTTTTTTCCGCTGTTCGATTCAAACCTGTACAGCTGACACTGATGTCGAGAAAATTATGAACTTTACGACTGCTTGCAGAAAGTGAATAATAGAAAATGCAAGGTGGTGCGATCCACACTTGACGTCATCAAGGCATGCTAGTGAAAAGAGCCTGTGACGGCGATACCTACAATTCTCTTTTCTGACCTTGGTTTCAGAGAAAGTTGCCAATAGAAGCTGGTAATCAACCAATCAATACAGGCCAATCTGAACTTGTACTCAGTGTCCCTTTGACTGACACCCGAAATTTATACCCCTGTCAAGCGGGCAAGTTAAGTGCACTTACGGAGAGTGTACTTTGCTGTAAGTACACTTTGCCGCATCTAAACGACGAAAGTGGAGTGTCACTCGCGGGAAAGTGCACTCCGCCAGGAGTGCGTTCACGGACCACACTTTGCTGGCCGAGTGCGCAGCCTCGACGCCAGCGGTTCCAATGGTACAAAATTTATAATGCATAAAAAGTACTTACAACTTTATTTTATGTGCTATAACACTGTTTTCAGAAAAAAGTTCGTTGGTTATAGCTACAACCGAAGCAACAAAACAAGTAAACGTGATCAGATGCAACATCGCTGCCCGCCGCCATCTTGTTTGTCGAAATTCTGGATAGTCTTGGCTGGTCTTGGCTTTTCTGCTATTTTCATTTTTTTTTTTTCATCGTTAAAAACTGTTGAGCCTCGCTTTATTTGCACTATCACGTTAAGCAATGAAATATTATTAGTCTTTTTTCTTTTTCATCGGCCTGTTCAGAAATTCCGCTCATTTTCTGTAGCAATCATTTTTTTACTATGAGTGCACTTTGCTTTCCCGTTTAGTATCGCGTAGCCCAAAGTGTCACTCGGGATGCCAAAGCGCACTCCCCGTAAGTGCACTTAACTTGCCCGCTTGACAGGGGTATTACACTTTTCTTCTCCATCTGTGGCGGGCAAACAAGAGCAGCTGGCAAAGAAGCCCGCCGAAAGGGGGGAGCCTCACCTGGAAGCTCGTCCTCATTCTCGGGCTCCGAGGTGAAGGCAAATATGCCAAGGCGCTCAGAGCACGCCAGGTTAAAGCGCTTGACGCACGACGATGAGCAAAAGCGCTTTGACTTTTTGAACTTTGACTTTGTGCCTAGCTTGCCGCACATCTCACACTTGGCCAATTCCACTCGGTCAGGCCCCGAAGCCGTGACCTTCGAAGAAAGAGGGGGCTCAACCTCTGGAGGAACTGCACAGGGGGCCAGCAGAGAGGAGGAGGGAGGAAGGGGAGAGGAGAAGAAAAGACATGCAGCCAGTTTGCAGTAAGTGAGCAAGCGAGCCAGGCAAATGCAAAGTGCTGAAGGCAGTGGACAGACTGCGAGATAGGGCAAGCATCAGTGGTTTGCGACTCCAAGGGCAAAGCGGTGAAGTGGTGCCACCAGAATTTTGTGCTGTGTTAAGAGGGGACACTGGTCTTCGAGACTAAAAAATGAGCAAAAAATCGATTTTCAAAAAATGACATTTGTAGAATGTACAGCAATTATTTGCCAACTGTACCAATTTTTTCCTTCAAGAAATCAACATTTTGACCATAATATTAAATTCAGATCATTGTGTGGGCTGAATTTATGCAGGAGCAGACAATTTAATGGCATGAAAATTTTGGACATCCGGCTGTCTTAGTATGTCGATATCTCAACATCTAGGACAGTAGAGATGTCACATTGTTTGCTAAGGGAAGCTGAAGGCACAGTGTGTGCAATAACCGAAGCAGATTTGTTCAATCACACTTAAAAAATTTATAATTTTGCAAAGTTTATCGATGCATTATATTCACACCTTGAACATTGATATTCCAAGTGCTGTAAAATTACCAATGAGGTAAAATGGAAAAATGATTTTGATTATTGCACTCTTTACTCACCATACTATGTAGCCATAGATTAAAAATTATTTTTGATTGAGCAGTTTTTTTTGCACCGAGGTACTAATGAATGACTAATTAAAATTAACTGTCTTGGGAAAGTAGTAATTTATGAGAAAGGTAATTTTATTGTTGAAATTAGCATAAAAAAACTGAGCAAGGTGGTACAGTTTCATTATGATTGGACTAAAAATAAGGAAAATAGGTTTAAGACCAGTGTCGCCCTTTAAGCATGAAGAAAAAGCTGGCAGTGAAGCAAGAGAGAAAGACACGTTAGTACAGTTAGCATGGGTGGCAGTGATTGGCTCAGTGTTGGTGCTCCTACAGAAACAAGACAGTGGTTACGATCAAGCCCGCACCAACTTACAAATCAAGCCCACGCCAAAGCTGACAACGGTGCCGGCTTTTCTGCGACATGGAACCGTTAATGCTATCTATCGCATTAAAACTGTTATAGAGAGGACAGGCTACAACAAGGACTCTGAAGAATTGGTGCTTAGCTTCTAATGGACAGCAGCAGCTTGTTCCCTTAGTATGCAACAGGTATCATCTCTGTCACGCAGTGTGCTAGGCATTCAGTCTGTTCCACACGTATTGACCTACCTTGAGCAACACTCTGAATTTCATCACTTCCGGCTTTTCCATTAGTCTCCACAGAAGGCTTTGGGGACTCAGTCTCGGCAACAAGCGATGAGCGGCTGACCTGTGAGCGAAAAAAAAAGGGGGAATGGGGGTTAATGAAACGTCCCCTGTAGGCTCTCCATTTCCTCTTACTATATTCTGGGGTTCTCAAACTAGGTTCTGCAAAATCCTTAAGTTCCATAAAAGGCTTTTTGGGTTCCCCAAGCACCAAGATAAATCCATGCAAGTTTCAAGCCTCAACTTTCCTCTGCCCACTTTATTTTGGGACTGAGCATATTGTAGCCACCTAAAGCAGGCTACATATGCTACAGTATGTTAACAGTCTATAGCAGGCAGCAAGCAAGTCCTTACTGACTGACTCTGAGCATTTTTTTTTTTTTAGGAACTGCGAGCGTGCATTCTTATTTTTTAATGTGAATGCTAAACAGGAAGGGACAGCAACCAAAATAGGCAGGGTTGTTCAGCACTTTTTGAAAGCCATGTAGCATCTTCTTTCAGCAGAAAACGAATTTTTAAGTTGCCCATCCTGTTACCTCAATTAGGTTGATTTTTACTGGCTACCATGTATTTACGACATCATGGACATCACTCATCCCGCACTTGTTAAATGAGAAAATGTTGGGCAACTGCTTAAAGTTGTCAGTTTAGCCATTCAGTGCAGGTACGCAAGTTTTGTTTATCGAGCACATTTGATCGTACAACCCAGTTTCAGTAACAAGTTTTTTTGCCATTTCAAAATTGTTTCACTCGCTATTTTTCAAGAACAACTCATACAAATAATGAGAAGGAGGTCTAATATAGCATGGTCACCTATTCAAAGCGCTACTGGCTAGCGTAGCGCCTATTCAGATTTTTTATCACTGGCTTGGGGACATCACTTCATTAAGTATATTTTTCCACTGCATGTAAAGACACCGAAAGCTGAAAATTTGTACGTAGCAAATAATATTCACTGAAAAAAAAAAAAGGAAGTGGCGATCTGCAATAGACACCGAAAAAAGTCCGTCGAATTTTCGAAAAATAAAAACTGAGAAGTCCAACGCCTAGCTATGAGGGATGCCATAATGAAGGACTCCGGATTAAATCAGACCACACGGGGTTCTTTAACATGCGCTGACATCGCATAGCACATGGGTGCTTTTTGCATTTCACCTCCATCGAAACACAGCCACTGTGGTCGGGACTGAATTCGCGTCCTTAAGGGGGGACACTGGTCTTTGAGAGCAAAAAATGACGAAAAAATTGATTTTATAAAAATGACATTTGTGGAATCTACACGTAATTATTTTCCAGCTGTGCCAATTTTTCCCTTCAAGAAATCAGCATTTTGAGCATAATATTAAATTGAGATCATCATATGGCCTGAATTTATGCAGGAGCAGGCAATTTAATGGCATGAAAATTTTGGACATCTGGCTGTCTTAGTATGTCGATATCTCAGCATCTAGGACAGACAGAGATGTAAAATTGTTTGCTAAGGAAAGCTGAAGGCACAGTGTGTGCAATAATCAAAACAGATTTGTTCAATCGCACTTCAAAAATTTATAACTTCGCATAGTTTATCGGTGCATTACATTCACACCCTAAACATTCATATTCCAAGTGTTGTAAAATTACTAATGGGGGTAAAATGGAAAAAAAAGTTTTGATTATTGCACTCTTTACTCACCATACTACGCAGCCATAGATTAAAAATTTTTTTTCATTGAGCAGTTTTTTTTGCACCAAGGCACGAATGAATGATTAATTAAAATTGATTATCTTGGGAACCGACTAATTTATGAGAAAGGTAATTTAATTCTCGAAACCAGCATTTAAAACTGAGCAAGGTGGTATAGTTTCATTAGGATTGGACTAAAAATAAGGAAAATAGGTCTAAGACCAGTGTCCCCCCTTAAGCTGAAGCCCTTTTCAACTGAAGAAGTAATTACTCATTAGCATCCATCGGAGTGCACATATATGGATAGAACAGAAAGCTATACAGCTGTCTTGAAAACTTCAAAAATTGCAGTTTTCAAGAAACCTGTATAGTTTTCCTTTGTAGCTGTACGGCTGCGCTCAGGTGTATGCTAATGAGTAATGCATAACTGAAAGCATGGTGCCGAGACTGTGTTATGGCAATAGCACTGCTGACGAGGAGTTTCTTCTGCTGGCATGCAGTAAGTGGGTGTCATGTTCAGGTATGGTGGTGTGTATATATGCATGCATGCACACGCACAAAAAAAGAACAACAACAAAAAAAGCCCTCACTGGAAATGGCTCAGGTCCCTCCTGAATGATGTAACCTTCGATGACATGCGTCAGAACATTGGGCTTGACCACCGGTTTCTGGGAGATTTGGCGAACAGGCTCTGATGCAGTCAGCATTGTCATCTGCGGAGTCACTGCACCACCGTTGGTCATGGCCTCGGGCTTCTGGCCACTCTCTCCACCCTGCTTGTCGTATGGCATGGCTGCTTCCGGAGGTGCAGAGACCTGCCAGCAAAAAGGGAGGGAGGAAGGTTCGCGAAATCCATGAGCGGCATAGTATGACATGACTGCAGTGTATGTCCACCAGTGTGAAAGTTGGATGCATATTTCACTACGAAGTACAAATGAAATGATGAGATGAGATGAATATGATGGCAGACTACCAGCTAGCACAAAAGTTAAAGGGACACTGAGGATAGCTCTATTAATATTTTTTTTACAGCAAAATCCGATAGTTCGGCATGTCATGGCTTTGTTGCCACTTGGCCGGCAGCGAAAGATGCATTTCTAAGAAATTTGGATTCGAAGTTGAAAAAGTTTTTCCCACCGCTCTGATTCAAACTTGGGATTATCCTATGACGACACAGGACTAAGTGACGTGAAACATGACGTAACGCAGACTCCATGATTTCTGGCAGCCAGCAGTGTGGCCCAGCAGCAGCCAAAAAGAAAGCTACCGTCAGCCGCACGTTGAAGGCATCTATCGGCTATTGCGGCCGTCGCTTCGTTTACATTTGCACCGGCGTTTTGCCAGCGTTACAATGGATCCCGTTCTCGAAGTCGTCAACGAAGTTCTCGCAAATAGACACCTTTAGCATACCGTGTACCTTGTTACCATTAGCGGAATACCGGGAGCCCGTATACCGCTGTGAGCAGGAGCTGATTGGTCCCGGTGCTGCAGGAGCGCGCGTAGCTGTCAGGTACGTGGCGCCATCTGGCGACGTCAAGATTTGCGCACGCATTTGCTGCGTCTCAGTGATTCGTGGCTTCTCGTGTCCTAGTGTTGCTAGAACTATTGGTTCTAGCAACACTGTTTTGTCCTATGACGTCACGAAGCTTGTACTTGCGAGTTTGGCCTGTGGCGGCGATACCTGTATTTTGATTCTTGCTCTTTTCAACGTTACAAGAGCTTTGTTGTCAGTATGAATGGCGTTTTTGTAATCAGGAGCTGGTATTCTGTCGATGCAAGTCAACTTCAATTTCTCCTCAGTGTCCCTTTAACTCTTTTGCTGTATTTCCTTTCCTTTGTATTTCTAGCTTATAGAAGCTCAACTGTCAATGACAGTAGCCTCATTGGGATTAGAATTGAGTAACCAAATGGTATAGGCGCACTTGACAGTGTTCCCATTGTTCCTTATACTGCCTGTCATACTATTATATAGCCCGTCATTTTGCATACTACCCACCTCCACCTTGTCCTCTGCTGACCCCTTGACAGCCGTTGGTGGTGGTGCTGCGACCGGAGGAGATGGAACCCCCACAGTCGCCTTCTGGTGGGGTGCAATGGCTACGTGGCTGCCAACACTCAGCCCACCAGACACAGCATTACCGGCCAAGTGGTGGTTGGCCAGATGAGGTGCCGGCACATGAGAAGCCGCAATGTGGCTCCCCATCGGTGCGTGAACCATGGTCGGATGCGTGCTGCTTGAGGTGTGCGTCATTGTCGTGTGTGGCGCTCCGGACACGTGGGTGGATGTCACGTGGCTCACGGCAGGGTGGCCCAGCCCTGAATGGCTGGTGATTGCATGTCCCGTTGAGCTGGGCAGGCTGATGTGATTGGAAGCAGAGTGGTTTGGTGTCACCGTGATATTGGCCGTCGGGTGGCTCGGTGATGCCGCATGACTGGTGGGTGTCGCCACGTGATTCAGATTTGAGTGACTGGCCACAGTGTGATGGTTGGCTGCAGTATGCCCGACTGCCGAGTGGCTTTGTGTGGTGTGAACGGGCGTTGCATTCTGGACGGTGGTAGCGGCGTGCCCAGGTGTTGCGTGGTTCACCATGGTTGCTGCAGTCTGAGCTTGCTGCTGCTGGTGGCTCTGAGCTAAGCTGGGCTGGATGGCAGGTGGTTTTGGCTCAATGTTCACCATGGTGGACGTCTTCACTGTGCTCTGAGTGGACGTGCTCTTCATTTCGGGAAGGATGCGTGGCTGGATAGGAGGGTGCTGGTGATGGTGGTGGTGGTGATGGTGGTGTGGTTGCTGCTGCTGAGGTGCATGCTGTGAGAGTTGTGGTGCATGCTGCTGCTGCTGAGTTTGCTGCACCTGCTGCACTTGCTGTTGCTGTGCCTGTTGCTGAGCCTGAGCCTGCTGCTGAGCCTGAGCCTGCTGCTGAGCCTGAGCCTGCTGCTGAGCCTGAGCCTGCTGCTGAGCCTGTGCCTGCTGCTGAGCCTGTGCCTGGGCTTGGGCTTGAGCCTGCTGTTGCTGGGCAACTGTTGTCTGGTTAGCTGCATCAGCTGTAAGCAGAAAGAAAAAAAAAATGTCACCAAGAGCTCAGTCATCGTTTGATGTTGAAGGCCACTAAGCTGAAGAGTGAATATTGATGTGCTAAACCTCATTGTCATGCTCTGTGGCATAAAAAAATGACCAATCAGTAACCAGTCAAAAGCAGTATTACAAGTTAAGCTCAATGAGCATTGCAACTTGCAAAGACTTTTTATAGTGTTAACTGCACAGCAAACTTTCAGTGAGTCTATGTCACGAGGGCTAACACACTTTATTTTTGTAGCCAAAAAACTCCAGCATTAAACCTCCCATGCAGAAAAAATTGTCCTACGAATTCGAGCCAGAAGCCTGTTGACACACATGCACAAGTTGCTTTGCATGTAAAATGGCTAGCTTTTACAAGCCTAGCTTGTAAAACGGTTTCAAACTGGTTACCACTTGGATGGACAACACTCTTTATCAATCTGCAATAGACTACTACTATAGAGCCAGGATGGGTGGACCTTACTTCCTCATTACATGTGTGCATTCAAAATCTGTCAAAGTAAATTTTACTTTCAGTATTGTACACCTTGTGTGGAAAGCACAGCATATGATTGTAGCTTGAAACAGCACGGGAAGTGAGCAATAGAGGATAGCAATCAGGTAAGAACAATAACGAAAAAGCATTATGACTTGGATCAACATATAGAAAACAATACATTATGGTATTTTCAGAGCTTGCAAGCTAATGTACAGCAGTTAACAACATAATTCACTCCAACTAAAAAGCACCTAACATAAAAGTTGCTCCGATTGACAGGAAGGACAACTGTAAGCTATCACGCGCACAAGTGCACGCATGCCTACACAACTCAAAGGAACCGACCTTCAAGGACCATTGCTTTTTCAGCGAAATAGCAGGCCTAGTGTGCAAAGCACTTGATTCAGCGATGGTTGCATCAAAAATGTTGTGAAAAAGTGTCTACAATTAATTTTTCTATCTGCAGAAACTTGTTTATTTTTTGGTGTTCTAATGTTGAAAAAGAGGATGATAAACCCAATAGTAGCTGCACTCTGGCGAAAGCGAAAAATTGAAAACAAATGCAGTCCCAGCGGCAGGATTACATTCTATAATCCTTTGCCAAGCAATACAACCATCACGTTGCACTAGCGTGTACAAGCTTTCATGTTTTTACACATGCACGCACACAAATGCACCGACGCATGCTACCAGGCTATGAGAACTGCTTCTACTCCATTTCAAAGGCAGCACCCTGTTCCAGCATAACTTTTCTTCACAGAGAATGCAGATGCTAATACTACTACATAAACACTTTTCAAAGTAAAGCCACAACGCATTTAACAAAAGCTAAGTTACGTGCTATGGGGGCAAAAGTCTCCAGAAAGCACGGAAAGTGACCTAAGCTCATAGTTACTATGAGCTTAGGTCCCTCATTTCCTCTCCTCATTTCCTCTCCTCATCCCCTCATTTCAGTAGTACACACTAGAGAATGACAGTTTTATTTTCACTCCCACAAACACGGTGACAAGCCACAAGCTAACAACAGAGACACTGGCTTCAGTTCCCGTTGAATGTCCAGGAGAAACTTGTTCCTGTAAACTCATTGATGTGCAAGTCATACTTCACTTCATTCACTTTCTTTCAATCACCAGAGCATTATAGAAAGGAGGGAGGGCAAACATAAAGAAATGAGCACAAGAACAGGGTTACATAAAGTGGTTAGACATGGTTATCTAATTGACTGTCATCAGTGATGGAGGCAATGTAGGTGTGCATACTTTGTTGATACACGCTATTCGTAGCAAACTTTCTCTGCAAACTAGAGTTTCACGGAGTATGATGCAATTAAGACACCTTTTTTAATCAGTAATATTGTGACGAAGACGAAGCCTGTGCCCCGTCCCCCGCCCGGAGCACAAGACACGACGACCCAAGACACAACCGACCCAAGACCCACAAGACCCAAGACCCGAACGACCCAAGACCCTGCCCACACATGAGGACACCGCCCCCCTGCCCCTGCCGTTCGGTGCGTCCAAGGGCCTCGGCCGTCAGCTCCTGGCACCCTACGGCCCGGATGCTTCGTGGACCGGGACTCATTCTCTCATCTGTCTCATCGTGGCGGCCAGCACTGCACCATCTTCTACATACTGTTCAACCCCCCACTCAAGACCATCGCCATTTCGCCGTCTGTTCGTCACCGATTGGGACGATCGCTCGGAGGCCCCGGGTAGTGTGACGAAGACGAAGCTGGCAGTGGCGCGGGACGGAGCGCTCGCGCTAGGCCAGCGGCCATTAAATCATCTCTCGTTCATGGTTCACCACGCCTCATTCTTCTGCTGGCCGCCACGTAACAATATTATGCCAAATCCCACCATCCAAGGGAGGGAAAACCCTTTTCATTTCCCCACAACATTTATCAATCATCAGTCCCCTGTTGGGGGTATAACTTTATCCTTCATACCTTTCTGTTGCTGCTGTTGCTGATGCTGTTGCTGCTGATGCTGTTGCTGCTGATGCTGTTGCTGCTGCTGCTGGTGTTGCTGATGCATCTGCTGGTGGATCTGCTGTTGGAATTGGGCGGTGTGCTGATGAGGATGGGCATGCTGGTGATGCTGGTGGTGATGCTGCTGAGGTGACTGCTGTGGTGACTGTTGGGCTGTTGTCTGCTGCTGTGGAGAGGGAACGGCAAAGGTCTGCGTCTGTGTGTTTGCCGTCTGCGTGTGGATCATGTTCTGCTGCTGCCCGGGACCTGGCGAGGTGCGGTTCGTCTGTGCCCTGATCCGTGGCTTGGCCTGCTGCGAAAAATGAAAAGAAGTGTCACGTGTTGGTTGGACTCAAAGCGAACACTTCAACTGACGACAATGCTTGCCAGCGAGACGCGGAGCATTTAGCAAACGCTACTACTATTCACGAAATATGTACAGCCAACTCTCTGCAATTAGAACTCAAGAGCCAAAAATTTGTTTGAATTACGTCAAGTTTATAAAAAGGAGAGCTTCTTACTGCATTTGATGCTGACTGGAGCAAAGTGCCGGTTCAAATAAACCAGAAAAATTAGGTGAGTTAGAATTAATTAGAGTAAACTATACGCTTCAATGATCATGTGCAGCTACGTATAAAAAATGCAAAAATAAAGCTAAAGTGCAGGAATGGAGAAAAAAGTTTTTTATACACAGGCAACATTTCAAGCAGCTAGGAAAGAGCAATTAAAAGTGAAATACAAAAACACTTTATGTACTGTAGCTTTATACTTAAACACAAATATAGATGCAAGTAATCACACTTTATATGTTGCATAAAGTGTGTCTGTACAATACTGTATTATATTGTACATTGTATTATATTTAGACATTTTTAACATGTAATAAGTACGAAATCCATGATCAAAGCACAAATTATGCCATTCACTCACACAATATCATGTGCTCTAGTTTGTTAAATTTGTTGTCATTGCATTTCATCTTGCCATTACATTTCAGCAGCCCTTTCAGTTGCACCATGTATGACATCTACGAAACTTGGCCCAGTTTCAGCTGTTCCAACCAAAAACTTATTAGCTTCTCTTAAAAACAGACTGAATGCACTTACAACCACATTATGATCCACAAAATTTTACGCATAGTAACTCCGCAAATAATATATGCCTGCCAGTGTGAAAGTTGGATGCATCTTTCACTATGAAATAAAAATGAAATAAAGAGGCCAATTGTTCTGTGCCAAAAAAAAGAAGCCAAAACACTTTTTTTATTCATGAACTGATTCATGAAACATTTTAATCAAGGTTAATTCATCTTGACTCTGTCATCATGGTCTCAGCAAATGCTTGAGGGCAACAAAAAGAAATACAGCTGAAAAAGTAGTTTTATTAAATGCGAGATCTCTTCAAACTGAGCAGGCAGCACTTGGCTCTATGTCTTCTGCTTGTATAATCCTGAAACTGCAAAATCTGTATAGTTGTGTTTCCTTAAACAGAGAATTCACTATAAGTTATAAAAATTGATTCCTTTGATAAGCAGGACATTATTGACAGTTGCACAACTTTTAACAAGGACAAACGCAATCAGAGTGGCTGTTCATAAAAATGACTGATGTGCACACCTGAGTTCGTGCCGGAAGAACATGAGAGTTGACAGTCACAGCAGTTGACGTGGCAGTCTGAGTGGCAACTGAACTGGCTGGGCGCACCTGGTTGGGCGGTATACATAGGCAGGTCAAGAACACAGACGGCGGCACCACGTCTTCTTGAGAAGCTGCCACTAAGAAAGACACACGTGTTGTTCAGTGTCAAACGCATTTCTTAAGACTGTCATCATCATCATCAGCCCACTGGCATCCACTGCAGGACAAACACTCCACTGCAGAAAAAAGGACTCTCCCACTGACCTTTAAATAAGCCCTATCCTGTGCCAGCTGCGGCCAACCTACCCAACAAACGTCCTGATCTCATCTGCCCAACTGATCCTCTGCCAACCCCTGCTGACTTACTTTCCCTTGGAATCCACTCCATTACTGTCACTGACCACTGATTAGTACTAGTTTTTTTTATAAGCATGACATGCTGGTAGGCAGGATTAGCCCGGTCTCAGCAAGAGCTCTCGCAGAATCTATACATTCCTGCGGTCTGGGTAGTTCTCTCAGAATCTCATAGTTCTCACGCAGCCTCGTCTGAACGCAGCTTTCCCACTGTCTGCCACCCATAACAGACCAAAGAGAGCACTGTACCACTGATCAAGCTGAGAATTAAGCTACAAACCCCTCGTTTCCAAGACCAGTACACTTGGCCATCAGTTTATTAGGGTTATGCCAGCAAATCCTGTTGGCATATGACAATCCTGTTGGCAAACAGTGCATAAGTCTTGGGAGTAAGTAAAACCTCAAGCATTGCACCAAGAAAGACAACAATGATGGCGATGACCACACAACAGGCCTTGATTGTAGTAATGAATTATAACTATTCATATGTTTAGCTCTGGATTGGCAGCTATGGTATAGACTGCACCGTTAATCCCTACATGCCACGTGATTTAGTGACGAGTTACCAATGCCATGCTCCCAAGTGAAACAAAATCATTCCATTTTCTCTAGTACTTGCTGAATTAGAAGCAACCTGCCCATGTGTGAAAGGCCCCCACCTCGAGCTCTAAAAACCAGACACCACTGCGGGGTCGAAAGCTTACATCACCAAGTAAGGACAGCAAGCGCATGGTTGCACAGGATTCCCATGTCGCGGATATGCACTTGTGGTAATGTCACCTATTCTCCAGAAAAGCAGCAGACAACACTGGAAATGCGAAGCATTACCCAGATAAATACCTCTTACTGGGAACAACTCCAAATGGCAAAATTTCCATTTGAAACACAGCTGTAGAATTTCGCCATCGCTACAAACAATTTCAAGCTAGTTATTCAAGCCCATTTCTTCCTCTTGATTTCGACTAGGATGTCATCAACCCACGTCTGTTCCCTCACCCACTCTGCCCACTTCTGGTCTCTTAACGTTACACCTACCATTTTTCTTTACAGAGCACACTGTTGTCCTTAAGCTGAAGCCTTTTCATTAGCCTCCACGTTTCTGCCCCATAGGTGAGTACCAATAAGACACAGCTGTTGTATACTTTTCTCTTGAGGGACATTGGTAAACTGCCATTCATGATCTGAGAGAACCTGTCATATGTGCTCCACCCCATCCTTCTAGTTATTTCCCTCTCATGATCTGGATCAGCGGTCACTACATGTCCTAAGTAGACGTTATTCCCTTGCCATTTCCAGCACCTCGTTACCAATCGTGAACTGCTGTTCCCTTGCAAGACTATTGAATATTGCTTCATAACTCACAGGAGTTTCTTTAACAGATTTGATGCTGAGTGGCGACAGGACGAAACCATCAATTGGACTAATCTGGTTGTTCAGATTAAACAAGTTCAAATTTATGCAAGTCCACTGCACAAAGTGCAGTTATTGGGCGAAGCATTGTGAGTGCCTTGCAGTGTAGGCCCAGACATGTAGCTGCCAGTGCAGTGGGCAGAAAGGCTTATGAGAGCAGAGAAAGAGGCAGCGAAGAAGTTGGTGCTGAGAAGTAATTTTCGACTGATGACTCTGCACAAATCATCTTAAACTTATTCTTATCCGTAAAACTAGAATAAAAGGTACTTCAGGACCACCATGAGATCTCTATAGTTCAAAAACTAGAGCAAGATGGTCCAGTAAAAACCTGAACTCTTACAGCACACACTTGCAGAAAGCTGCTGCAACATTGCCAGACACACGTATCAGCCATAAAAGCAATGATGTTAAGGGGGAACCCTGGTCTTGAAAAGAAAATTTTATTAATTTAGTCATAGTTATGAAATTTTCAGGGCACATGTATTTTTGTGCACTGATTTTAGATATGTCATTTAATTTCATGTAAAACAATTCCTTGAGCACATATGCACTTTTTATGCTAGTATTTTGCGGAGAGTTTTGAAGAAAGTTTGCTGCGGGAAACTCGCTGAAATGTATGCCATTGGGTTCTCTTGACACCAAGGAATACAATAAGGGTGAAGTTGTCTTCCTGCCTATCATAGAACTTGAGTAATAGGGTACTGAAGCTGCCACTTCACACACAGGAATACACACTTTCCTTCTCATTTCTGAAGCGACAACTTCAAAACTCTATAACTTAAGTTCTATGATAGGCAGGAAGACAACTTCACCCTTATTGTATTCCTTGGTGTCAAGAGAACCCAATGGCATACATTTCAGCGAGTTTCCCGCAGCAAATTTTCTTCAAAACTCTTCGCAAAATACTAGCATAAAAAGTGCATATGTGCTCAAGGAATTGTTTTACATGAAATTAAATGACATATTTAGAATCAGCACACAAAAATACATATTCCCTGAAGATTTTGTAACTGTGACTTCATTAATAAAAATTTTTTTTTCAAGACCAGTGTCCCCCCTTAAGTGCCATTTTTTGATGCGGTTTGTGAAAGGTTGTTTCGAGGTCACGCGTTTTCATCCGCAACATCCGCACCTGTTTAGGTTTGGGCGGCTGCTGCTGGATTGGCTGTGGCTGCTGGGCAGGGGCAGCAGCCAGGGCCACGGTTGGCTGCTGTTGGGCCTGAGGCGGGGCCTGGGGCGGGGCCTGAGCCACGGCGGGTTGGGCGGCCACAGGCAGTGCGTGCAGTGCCTGCTGGGGTCCCGGCTGGAGGAACACGTCCGACTGCTGACTCCTGATGTAGATGGGGTTCTGGAGCAGTGTCGGGCTCTGCAGCTGTCCGGGCTGTGCCCACGTGATGCCGTGCGGGAAAGTGGCGTTCAGCGCCTGCAGCGAGCCTGCACACAACATATCTGAGCACATAAGGTTTGTGATGAGGAGCAGGAAGAAGAATCAGAAGACAGCAAATCCTGAGCGTAATTAATGGGTAGCGTTGTTTAGAGTCAGCACACTTTGACAGTCCAGTATTTCTTGTGTGCTCGCAGTGTCCTCAGTCTCGTGTTCTTTGTCTCACCTTTCACTTTAAGAAAATGCACCAAACCACCTAGCAATGACCAAATATTTTTAGGGGAATCCCCCAAGGTGGAGTAGATTTGTAATAAGGGAGTAATTACTCATTGACGTCCACCCGAGCGCAGCCATACGGCCACAAAGGAAAGCTATACAGCTTTCACACAAACTTCGTAGTTAAAGAGTTCGTAGTGTGAAAGCTACGAACTCGTAGTTCGTAGTGTGAAAGCTGTATAGCTTTCCTTTGTGGCAGTATGGCTGCGCTCGGGTGGACGTCAATGAGTAATTACTCCCTTATTACAAATCTACTCCACCTTGGGGGATTCCCCTAAAAATATTTGGTCAACGCTGTTCCCACTTCGAGTTATAGATCAATTCGCTCTCGCCCTACCATAAGCTTGCCGTCCCGGTTAGCTAAATTGGTAGAGCGACTGCTCTGGTGTAGCGGTGGTCCCGGGTTCGAACCCCGGACCAGGACGAATTTTTACCTTTGTGGCCGTATGGCTGCGCTCGGGTGGACGTCAATGAGTAATTACTCCCTTATTACCACCTACCAATCTGCCATTTTGGAGTGGTGCTAGGTCGTGCGACGGCTAGGTCTACATTCTCAAGAGATCAGTTTTGGCAATATCTTCAATATCATCATTTTTGCAAAAATGCAACATCAGGCATAATGGCTGACTGCATAAAAGCTCACCAGTAGATGTCATCACAGTATGCCATGTGCATCTGATCACATAAGCTCAGTCTGCATTTGCTTTTGCGAATGGTGTCTGAATGCTGCAACAAAAACTTTCAATACAATGAGAATAGCATACCGGTTGACAGACCTCGCAGGGATACGCTCACAGTTCAGAGAAAGGTTCTCAAAAGAAATATACTCAGCGTTCATCATCACCATCAGCCTGACTATGCCCACTGCAGGGCAAAGGCCTCTCCCATGTCTCTCCAATTAACCCTGTCCTTTGCCAGTTGCAGCCCCCGTATCCCCGTAAACTTCTTAATCTCATCCGCCAACCTAACTTTCTGCCGTCCCCTGCTACGTTTGCCTTCTCTTGGAATCCACTCCGTTACCCTTAGGACCAGTGGTTATCTTGCCTTCGCATTACATGCGCTGCCCAAGCCCATTTCTTCCTCTTGATTTCGACTAGAATGTCATCAGACCACGTTTGTTCCCTCACACACTCCGCCCACTTCTGATCTCTTAACGTTACACCTATCATTTTTCTTTTCATAGTTCACTGCGTTGTACTTAACTTAAGCTGAACCCTCTTTGTTAGCCTCCACAAATTAATATTAAAACAAATTAATATAATCACGAATTCTGTAAACATATGGGTATGATTCCTGCTTTCTGCCTTCCTTCATTAATTCTTTTGGCAGTGAGTGCATCACAGCATTTACACAATCCCATAAGGCAGCTGTGCTAAAAAGAAACAAGTAATTAAAAAACTGCTTGCACTCTCACATCACAGAAACCAGATTATGCAGTGGTGAAGAAGAATGGATAAAGCACAGGTTTTTCACTATAAGGTGCCACAGTTTACTTGATGGTAACGGCAGTGCAGTGTCTCAGCAAAAAATGTGAAAAATCTATGAGCGAGGGTTAACTTATCTAGATGAGAAAAGACAAAGCTTAACCTTTAATCCAAAAATTTTGTTGCACAAAAAGTGGTAATTACTAAAGTTGTCCTGGGACAACGTGAAACACCATGTGGCATGTAAATTAAAGCTTGCGGAGGAAAAATTCTTTAAAAATTGACGCTTCCCAAAAACTGTTCAAAAAGAATAAAGATGACTGAAGTCCAGAAACTATTCCAGACTTGTGGACCACTACACTCTTTAGGTTTATTGGTTTATTGGGGTTTAACGTCCCAAAGCGACTCAGGCTATAAGGGATGCCTTAGTGAAGGGCTCCGGAAATTTCGACCACCAGGGGTTCTTTAACGTGCACTGACAACGCACAGTACACGGGCCTCTAGAATTTCGCCTCCATCGAAATTCGACCACTGCGGCTGGGACCGAACCCGTGTCTTTCGGGTCAGCAGCCAAGCACCCGAACCACTCAGCCACTGCGGCAGCTACTACGCTCTTCATAATTTCCCATCTTGGAGAGACAAACTGATACGCAATAGAGCATGGTGGATGCTAAGTACTAGCATGACTATTTTCTTTTTTTCTCAGTCATAAAAATGTCTATATCAGCATAAAAAAACAATGACTGACCTAGAAGCTGGGCCTGGCTGATGACTGTTGTCGGCTGCTGGCTGGATATGATCTGCGGGTTGTTCTGTGAGAGTTGCTTGAACTGGTTGGTGTTGATCACTTGAGCAGTGGCCATCTGTCCCGACCCCTGGGCATTCACAGTGTTGGCCATGAGTGGCGACTTTGGCTGCAGTGGCGTCTGCTGACTCATCACCTGCGGCAGCCATGAACCAATCTCCAGATTAATTGAGCGCTGGGTAGCTTTAAATTATAATAATCAGCCACAGTTCAACAGGAAGGACGCCGAATGCTTCAACAAATATGGGGAGCTTTACCACCAGAAACATCAAACAAGAGAAGGGGGCATATCATTTCCTCTACCTAGGTACACAGTGCTTTTTGGTTTTATTCGGAAAAAAAGATTAGCACTGCGCTGCGTAAAAAGGCCACTTTTACATTTGTTCTGACAATGAAAATGGCACTGCTAATCTTTCATTTGGCAATCATCAAACATGCATGAACCTACACTAGCTCAGTTACTGAAATGCAAATAGACTGCATTAAAATACAAACACCAGAAAAATTACTTCCTCCCAAGTAACTCTAACTTCCCCCAAAGTTTCACTCAGGTCAGTTATTCACTATGAAACAACATAGGCTATAAAACTGAAGCTGTACAGGCACATGGAGTAACTATGTGGCAGAGAAGGTTGGGGAGAAAGAAGCAAAACGGGGGCAGAGACAGAAGGGAGAAAAAAACAAAAGGCACTAAGGGCTAACCTGAGCGTAAGAGGTAGGGGGGACCTTCTGGGACATCAAGGAAGCATGCTTTACCATCTGGAGACACAGGGGAAAGAGGAACAAACACAGTGGAAAACATGTACGAGCAGGTAAAACCAGAGAGGAAGGTATAACAAAACAGAGACACGTACATGAGCAAGGGGCAGTTTCAATAAGGGCACAATAACAAATCAACAAGCCAGAATGCCAACAACATTCATCTACAAATGCAATAAAGCATGCGCGCATACACGGCATGAATCCTGCTGAGTGTCAGTAAGTGTATCGGTCTTTTCTGACATAGCAACTGGTCTAATTTGCTGCGTAACACATTTGCAGCTAGGCTCCACAAGAGGACCACATAGCAGAAGATGCATGACACATGAAGCCAGTTTCGAAGCTACCCCAAACTGATGACACTTGGAGCCCTGAAGACTTCGATGAGCAACACATGGCAGTAATCGTCACTAAACACAAGTTCCCTGAGGTGCAAGCGATTCTTTTCAAATTAAAGATTCAAACATATGCCAAAACTTGTACTTGAATTTTGGAGTTCAACCTTTATGAGCTTAGGTGTAGCCTGTGACAAGTTTGTGTAGACCACTCAGTCAGTGTGCACCAATCAATAGAAATCTAAATTAGATGGCAGTCCATGGTTTTCGGGTAAACTTTTCGCATCGACCTGGCTTGTAGAGCTTGTAGGTCTATGCAGCTAAACTTCTGTGCAAATAATGTTTGTAGATCATAGCAGAGCAGTGCGCTGCTCAAGCGCTCAACACAAGTCCGACACAGACTGTAGTAGCGTGACAAGAACCATAAAAAGAGAACTGATTAATGCACTGATCAATCATCAGTCATTTTCTATGCATCGTTCTCGTGCCATCCTTAGACAAGAGTGGATCTAAGAAAGATGGGTCAAGCACATCATCTCAACCCAGAAAATTTTTGCATCAGCACCCATGTTTCTATTTTTTTACGAAACAAAGTTCAAGACATAACACACAGTGCAAACTACACACACTCTGAAATTACACATAGCAAAACAGCATTTCTAAATGCCAACCATCATTTCTAAGAGCGGCCCATAAAACCAACCCTCATCCTGGATACCAGTTTGCTGCAACAACTCTCACACATAGTTGGTGAGCGTCTATCTAAACTCTTAACTGAATTCTGGAGTCCTACCTGCATAAGATTATATACCTACAAAACAGCAACAATAAAAATCAGCTGACTTATCAACAAAGTCAAACGGTCTTGATCAAAGCAGGGCCAACTTACAAAAGGCTTCGCCTTGTTGGCATCCATCTGCTTGGCAGCCGCCTGAGTGGGGAGGATGCTCGGCCCAGAGATGAGCCCCAGCGGGTTAATGACGAGCGTCTGCTGGCTCGTGCTGGTCGATGGCAGCTGGTAGCCACCATGGCCCATGACAGTGGTGCCCTTGGGGATCATCTGGCCCGAAGGGAGACAGGTCTTGCCAGCAGTCCCCATCATGTGGCAGTTGGTGGTCACCAGGGTTGGCGCACTGCTGATGGTCACCCCCTGAGCAGCAAGCACAGAGGAACCAAATAAAATGGAATGCTACTTGATTCTCTCTGGGGCGGCCATCTAAACCATCATGTGTCTGCTACACAAACCACCACTCGAACACCATGGAACCTTTCTCAGTGTGACATCAAAGAGCCTACGGCAAAAAATGTTCGCAGCTGTGCAGAAAAGTCCGCCTCAGTGTCAATGAAATCACTCCTCGGTAGGGGTGTGCGAATATCAAATTTTTCGAATACGAATCGAATACGAATACTTGGTTCCGAATATCGAATCGAACATCGAATAATCAAGGACAGACGCATTTAACCACTACAAAACATTATTTGAGCACCCAAGAACATCACAGTTAAACTATCGATGATTAAATGAACACAAAAGGTGTGTGTGGCTGCACAAAAAATTATCAGCCTCGAACATTATTCTTAGAAGAGTGGAAATATCAGAGAAGATGGCTGGTATCGCAGCATTGAATAAGGCTAGCTTGCCATCAGCACAAACGCGTGTTGCTGGGATGAACATAAAAGGTTGCAGTGAAGGAAAACCCGCTGTTCCACATAGTCAGGCAGAAGTACTTCCCTTCTAGCTGAAACGACTTCTCCAGCCACAGAAAATGCCCTCTCACTTGGCACTGAACTGGCACGTATTGCGAGGTATTTCGTGCACAGCTCTGACTATACCAGCTTCGCAGTTTTACCCACAAAGGAGCTCACCAGCGCAGTCAGCTACGGCATGGCCCTTGGAGGAAGGAAAAATTTTTGCGCATTGCTCTGGGCGCCGCCTTGTTGTTATGTCTCTGTCGATAGGGCTTGCGGACCGAAATGAACGCCGGTGCTCACAATGTATATTCGGCTAGATACGAATATTCGCGTCGAGTCGAATATTCGAGACAACACGAATACTTGGATTTCGAATCGAATACGAATACTAAAAATATAATATTCGATCGAAAATTTCGAATATTCGCACATCCCTACTTCTCGGTACATGTGGGAAACTATGTAAGGTTTTACATTTCTCATGGCAATGGGTAAGGAAAGAGGCAGGGTCGTCACCTTAGCTCCTGGGGTGACACTTGCAATGGAAACGGCCGGGATGATGGTAGCGGTCGCGTGCGGTGCACCTGCCGTGCCCTGCTTGGTCGGATCCACGTGAGCCTTGCTCTGCAGCTGCAAGTTGAGGCCCTGCAGCGCCCCCATGCTGTGCTGCTGGATGGCCAGGTTGCCGGGCAGCAGCATATGCTGCTGCCCCGAGTACAGCTGCGGCAGGTAGGCGTGGTTGGGCAGTTGCTGCTGGATCACTTGCACCTGCAGGTTGCAGGCAGAAAACCTTCATCATCAGAATGTCTGCCATGCAAAGCAGCTAAGGGACAGGTAGAGACAGTTGCGACAGCTTTTAACTCTGCCAGCTGATGGGTAGTGTAGGGAGCGCCAATATGAAAAAGCACATTACCCGCATTCAATCAATGTTTGCTCCCTTATTAGTGTTAATGAAATTCAAACTTTTCCGAAGAAAGTCAAACAAGCTTTTATTTCTCAGTGGAATGCCCGCGGGCTCCAGTCCCGGATTTCAGACACAACCGCTTCCCATTCTGGGGATCTGTGAACCGAATCTGCCCAACATTTTACGATTATCCCCGCCCTTTCACAGAGCCCAAGATCCTCGGCCCGTGGCCACAACAGCCGACTACCATCAAGGCTCATAAGGCACTGTTTTGTCCTTCCGAGAGACTGCCTTGCTTGCTAGATTGTGACTTTGTCTCTCGTTCCTTCTCTCTTCTCTTCCCTTTTTATCCCCTCATTCCCTTCCCCAGTGCCGGGTAGCCAACCGGAAACCTTTGTGGTTAACATCCCTGCCTTTCCCCCTCTCTTTATCTCTCTCTCTCAAACTTTTTCCTTTGTTTGAAACAGTTTTCCACTGGACAGATCATGCCCATAAGGCATTTTCAATTTAATTCTAGAAGTAACAACAAAATTCATTTTTCTGTGCAAACTGACAGTTCTCTTCGATTTCACGACCTTGAGCATTGGGTGGCACCTGCGTACTATGCATGTATCCTCACTACTGAAACTAAGCGCTCCAGAACAATGACAAGTGGCATCAGATTGCATGAAACAGCTGAAAAAATTTCGGCCGGGGAGGGATCCAATGATTGAGTGCTAATGTCGGAAGTCCCCAAGCTCCCACATTTCAGAGCAAGCCTGGCTTTTCTCCTGCACACATATGCAATAATGCAAAGAAGGATGGCACAGGAGCAAGCGTGGCTACAGGACATGTGTGTAGAACATGCGTATCAACATGAGCGCAAAAGGAATCTAACTGTGGTATCAAGCTGAGGTCACAACCATTCTTACGTCTTGCATCACAGTAAAGTCACCACTTCCCAAAGTACTCATCACACTCTGCTGTGCCACTGAGCAAAACATATTTATTAGGCTTCTGCAGTGAACAAGATGTAGGAGCAGGCCAGTTTAACCATTATCTAAGGCTCTTAAATGGCCTAGTTGGTTACTGGATCCAGACATAGTAACTAGTGCAAAAAGACACGGACAGCCAGGACTGAAAACAAAAATTTGATCAAAAAGATACCTGTAATCATCTGATAAAGCTACAGAACACTAAAACCTAGCTGCACACTCTAAGCTTTGATCAGGGCCCTCAAAAATGCTGAGCCATATAGCATATCCCTGCAGTTAACCTGCTGACAGCTGAACCACACACAGACACGCAGTTATCAGTCAGTGGTGTGTGGTGAGTGAGCAATAAAGTCAAGATATGAAAGACATCACCTATGGATGAAAGTACATGGCCAGCACGAAAGCAGCCTGCAACACTTCTGCACAACTTTTCATGGTGGCTGCATACATTCGTAAATTAGTACAATGGCTGTTCTTTTGCTTCTGGCATGTACTATCAGCGTCAAATGAAACGCGAACAAGCCAATTGAAACGCGAACAGCTCAACTCGCAGATATTATACTAGGGAGGCAAAATACACGAGCAGTTGATTTTGCCATCGAAGCCGAAAATACCGCTCTTCTGAAATGTTAATAGCCCACGCCTGTATTTCACCTCCAGCCTCTAATATGCTTGAATTTTTGTGCTCGCGTTTCAGGTGTTTTGTTTGCATTTCATTTGACGCTGATAGTATAGGTAAGTGCATTAAATACCTGTCGCTAATGGCACACTAAACTGGGTAGGCTGACTCACTATCACTCACTTGGCCCAAACTTGCGTGTGAGTGTGAGCTCATTACAGTCCGAGTGAATATGAGTCTGCATGAATTCATTGAGCTGTGCTGAACTGACACACAAGGAAAAAACAAGTCCCAAGTCGGTACATCTCGACTCTCAAGAGATGTCAATGCAATCGGGACTTTGTAACTCTCAGCCTGCGCGATTCTG
Source organism: Amblyomma mixtum (assembly GCF_055824585.1). Taxonomy (NCBI): domain Eukaryota; kingdom Metazoa; phylum Arthropoda; class Arachnida; order Ixodida; family Ixodidae; genus Amblyomma; species Amblyomma mixtum. The sequence continues at coordinate 265,616,827 of NC_143013.1, read as the reverse complement.
CCAAGACAAGCTGGATTTCACGGCAGTGACCACTCACCGGCTGCAACTGGGACTGCGTCATGTTCTGCATAGCCTGCTGAGGAATGACAGTGCACGTGGACGAGTGCGGAGGCATGGGGCCTCCGAGAGGTGACTGTGGCTGCTGCGGCTGCAGATGCGCACTGGTCGTCATCGTGACGTGGTTCGGAACCTGGGTCACAGCCACTGAAGTTGTCGATGCCAAAGTGGGCTGCGAGCTGACCACGACCTGTTGTGTCTGTTGCTGCTGGGTCTGCTGCTGCTGCTGTTGTTGCTGCATGAACAGCAGGGAATAAGATCGAAACCATGCAGAACTGCCTTCACACTTTCCTGCAACTTAGCGTTAAGCAGACAAGCAAAAGCCATGTTGCCACACTTCAAAGCATCAGAAAGCAGAGTCAAGCATTCTCGCTAAGCCTAAGATTAAAGCAACTCTGGCTTCCATCTCAGTTTCAAATACAACAAATGTGCAGTACTGTAGACACCAACACTATCTACATTCACTACATTAGACGTTGATTCAATGTAAAGCGCCACAATCTCTACAGAACGTACAACTTCAATCACTGCAAACAACAAGCAAAAATTACTGCTCAAACACGGATTAACATACGTTGCATTGTAAGCTTATGCAAAAACAGAGAATGTGCAGAAGTATATTCACGCTTCCAGGAAACAAGCCAAGTGATGCAACCGTTGCTGCACACAGTTGGTGCAAAAAAAGCAATTGCGAAAAATATGATGTCAGTCTGACTGGCTTCATTGAAAATCTTATTGCCAGACTAACCTGCTGAACGTTCATGGGCGAGCTCACAGTGGGCGGTGGGGCAGGTGGCGGCATGGCGGTCTGTGTGGAAACCATCTCGGATGCAGCACGTCCACCAAGTCGTCACTACGCTGCTGTCACCATCTTCCGCCCTCTGTAGGACAGAGGAAAAGAGACAAGGGAAGTTACTCTTGCTGGCTAGGGGTATTATCTCTTTAGAGTGAAAACAGAGTACCCTTGTGGTTGAATACGGATTTGATCAGTGGAAAATAAGTTAAAAAATGCTGTGAACCAGTGGCAAAATTGACTGGCAAATTAAGTTGCGATGAACTGTGACTTGTTGGTAGCTGATTACTCAACAATTTCTGTCAGGCCTGCACTCTTCCACAAAATAAAACAGTAAATTATTAGTCCTTACTGTTCCAATTAGGGTCATTGAGGTAACTGCTGCAACTATCCTTCCATAAGGAAAGGCTGCACACAAAGTATTGCTCACACCAATGTTTCGCGCATGCGTGACAAAAAAAAACACAAAGCAAAAATTTATAGCGTGCCGAATTGGGGTCTAGCAACGCATGACCACGGTAAACAGCATTGTTAACGAAGCTGCGGTGACGCGCTATAGCTAAAATAGCCATTCAGTTTTCCCGAGCACTGACTGCACAAAAACAACGCATGAGGAGTACACACCCTCCAAGCATGAAACCTGCGTGCGCACCAAAATGCGCATCGTCAGAAAACGCTCCTTCGCTCCAATCCCAACTCGCGACAGCCCGCATCGATCGACGGACAAGCATCCAATCAGTAACTCCCCTTCGTCGTCGCCATGCTGGCGAAAGCACGGCTTCGCATTTCGCCGCTTGCGACTTCTCACACGCGGCACACACATACGCCGCATTTTATTCGACTGGCGCAGCTACCACAGCCATCGCGCGTCATACTGACATCACGGCATCGTGTGCGTTCGGCGACGGTACTTGCCGCGACTACGTCGTCATGCAACTTCGGCGACGTCGGGTGTCATACGCTCGGCGGTGCTCGGTGGGTAGGCATAGTAGCTGGCTTCATGTAAATCTCGCTGCTTCGGTATACTGTCTCGGTGCAACCGGCGTTCCAAAAAAACAAAAATATGCGAAAAGAAGAAAAGGACGGCCGCTCGCTCATTCCTCGCTCGAGCAAGCAGGCAAGCAAAAATGCAGCAGCGATATTGGATTCGTCGCGCGAGCCGAGCAACGCAGGAAGAAGGGAGAGGGGGCCGACCTATGTGGAAACGCCAGACAACCCGGCTGTTCGCTCGCTTCGCCGTGCCGCTCGGATGAAGTAGGTAGGGTCACACGAAGGAAGGGAGAAGGAAAGATAAGCCAGGGGAAGAACGAACGGACTAAACAAAGAAAGCCGTGCGCACCACCTCTTCTCGTTGCGCCGCAAATTAAAGAGCTCCCCACACCGCCCCAAGCGAGCCCCATCGCCCTCGCAACATGGGAGCGAATGGATTTTTCGCCGCGCCATGCTCCGCCCACAGCGCCAAGAGAAAGGAGGTTTGAGCCAATAGCAAAGCAGCTCCCTTTTGTACGCTATTCTCCTTTCTCCTTTCCCACCCTCTTCCGATTTTATCCATTTCTTTTTCTTCTCTCTCGCTCATCGCCCCAGCAATCGTCCTTTCATCTTTCGCCCTTTCAAAAGCAGCCCTTCCCCCTCGTGCTTTCATCTATCTATCCGCCGATCCATCTTCCTTCCCTTCTCCTCTCTTTGTGTTTATCTCCTGCTCTTTCGCCTTCGTTCTTGTCTTTATTTCGGTTCCCATGCTTGGATTGGCTTCGCCTCGTGCGCTGCTTTCGACCGGCACAGCAGCGCAAACAACGCCATCTGGCAACGCTAAATTTTGCCTCCCGAGCTTCCCCTTCATCACACCGCCCAAATGCCCTGTGTTCTCATTTTCTCTTCCTCTTAATTCGACAAAGTTCGTTTTTTTTTTCCCCCGACTTCCAAATCTTCCTGCAGGCAGCAAGAGTTCTATATTCCGCTTTTTTGCGTGCCGTTACTAGCCGAAATTCATGCGGGATTTAACGGCTCGCTAATGACGCTAATGACTTTGCAGACCCGGCATCTGGTTCGCACTGCTCTCTGCATGCATAATGCGTACGAGTTAGACGTCCTCTTCCGTCCTTACATTCGTCTTGTCTTGTTCCTTTCGCCTAGTTTATTTGTGCTTCTTTTTTTTTTTTCTCAGATTAAGTTCGTTCGCCCGTATTTTTACTGACGACCAGGAGTGCGCTCATTTTTGCGCATTACCCCACCTTCCCTCCACCTCGCTTCATTTTTTTTTTGCTATCCGAAGGAAATTAAGCCCCCAAGACGTAGCGCCGGATATTTATGACGGCGTCGCCCTGCACTTCGAACATTAAGAACGTATTTAGCGATCGTTCTGTGCGATAGTCGAGGTCTTTCACGCCTGGGTTATGCGTCTGAGATGGCGAGAAGTGATACGAAGGCACGTTTTCGGCGCCGAGGTAAAAGAAGTAGCAGTGCAGAGCCAGGAAAAGACGGGTGCGCCGAGGAACGATTTAAATTCGCAAAACTAACTGATTGAAGCAAAGATAGATGGCGCCAGGCCTTCTACTGCTTGCCTATTTTAAATGCCTACTGATAGATGGAGGCACCGACACTGCCACCGGAGCCTTTCGCGTCTTGTCGCAAGGAAGCTGGCGTTCATGCTTGTGTGTGTGTGTACGTAGTTACGTCGGGTCAGAGACCGAAACTACCAGTGAATTTCATGAAGACAGCGTAAAAGTTGTGACCCCTTAATTTTTCAAGTGTTCCATGGCCCGCTGGACAACACAAAGTGCTACTATATACAAATATATTAGAGCTCTCTGAGCCGCATAGGAGCGGTCTATTTTGCTGAAAACTTTTCAGGGCTGAGCATAGCGTAAACTCTTGACAAAAAAAGCTGTATTCTTGCGGCTCTTATTGGGGCATGCATCGTCGCTCAGCCATCCACCCCTCCCATACAAGAAGTCACACGGGGCCTCTTCCGAAAAAAAAAAAAAAAATGCTGACTACGTGCTCGATGGTTTGAAAGAATTCAGAGAAGGCATAATGCGGGGAAAAGAATTTTTCCCGGCTAGCATACGCCCAGCTTGATGCTGACGCTAAGGAGCTCAGAAATGTTTGTTTTTGAAAGCTATTTTATCAGAAATATGCGTGTGACTAACTTTACCTCCACAAAAGGCACTGCCGGACAAGTGCAGAACTACAGCGAAGCGTCAGATAAGTCGTGAGGACACTGACACTGGTATCGGCTGGGACAACCCGTCGACTTTTCCCAAACTCAATTCTATGCCGGGTACTGCGAAAACTTGGCAGTCACATGTACTCTGTGTTCCAGATCCAACAAGCACAGGCAAACCTAACTGTGAAAGCCCTGCCTTACGAGCTTGCAAAAGGAGAGAAAAATCGCAGCACCAAAAAAAGTAAGAAGCAAGAAATCAGAGAAGGTGCCAATGCGGCGAAGTTGAAGCGGATAGCGCAAAGGGAGTGGTGAGTGAAAAAAAAAAAACAGAAACAGCAGCAACCAGCCTGCGCGCCGAATCTCACCGATACAAGCGCACACGCACGCTTTGGTCCCGCCCGTTCGTTGCCAAGGTCCACGGCTTATCATTAGGGAGCGTGCGCTCTCGGAAAACCTGCATTATGCAGAGGGACGGGTAGCTACGCGCACCGGCACGACGCAGCCATGCGATACAGCCGGACCCGGAGCGGGCGAAAAGAAGAAAACAGCAGCCTACGTAATAAAGGAGTGGTGGTGGGGGGGAATGAGTATGAAACGTGTCAGGCGCCGGCGGCGGCGGCAGCCAGCCGTCCCACCGGCGGCTTCTGGCCTACTGCGTCGGGTGTGACGTCACGCGTCGGGGCCCACCCCCCATTGGCCGGCGGGGAGCGGCGCAGGCTTCGTTAGTTGGCTTCGTGCCCTGGGGCGTCCTTCGGGCCGCGCGACTCGCCTTCCAATAATCAACGTCATTTCCAAAGGGAAGAGGGATGGGGGGAAACAAGCCGCTCGAAACGACGGACGGAGGTGGAGGGGGGAAAAGCGGCTAGAGTGCAACGAGAAGGAAATAAACAAAAAAAAAACCATCAACGACGAAAGAGGCTGGCGCTGAACCGCAACCAAACGATGCCAGTGTTGAGGGAGAAAGAAAAAAAAAAAGCGAGCAGGCGGTGACGAGGGAAGAGAGAGAGAGGCGACAACTGCGGAGAGCGTGGAAGGAGAGAGGAGCGAGGAGGAGACCAAGGGGGCGCCGTAAACTAAATGAGGAAAACCGAAATTAAGAGGGCGAGCCGGGCTCCGCTGCAGGGGACAGGGCGAAGGGAAATGGCTCGCACAAGCGCGCGCGCGCGCTTGCGAGAGGGTCGATCGACAGACTCGAAACGACGCGAGGGCTGGAAGCGAGCTCTTTTTTTTTTCCTGCCTCGAGCTTCCCTTCCGTTAATCTTCAATCTTTCGCCAAGAAAAAAAAAAGGAAAGAGCATAGAAAACAAATAAATTCCCGGAAAGAAAAAAGATACGGCGAGAAAAGGAGCATCGGCGCGGTGGTATCGGCCCCTCCTACACTTCCGTCTCCTTCGCGCGCGCAGCGCGTCTGTTTTCCGTCTCCGGCACATCTTTACTGCTGCTGCTCTCGGGTCGCGGCGCCCGCTCGCCGCTCGGTCCCTCTCCTCCTTGCGAGCGCAAGGCGCCCACGTGCTCGCGGCGTGCGTGTGGGGACCGGCAGCGGCGTCGTCCTCGATATGAGGTAACGATTGTTATTTATTCCGCCATCGGCGAACGACGCTGGGAGGGGCTTGCTTGCTACGAAACGAAACACCGCAGTCGCCCCCGTTTTTCTTCGCCCTCGCCTCCTTTATCTTTTCTTTCCCCCACTCTAGTCAGTGCCCACCCTCTTGCCAAATTTTTCTTGGAGTGTTCACTCCTCGCCGTGTGGACATCTCTCCTACACCACGTGCCGTTCTAATTGCTACCATCGGCATTCCGACACGGAGGGCCGTGTCTATCAGCGGTGCTTGTAGTTTGAGGCATTGCAGTTGAAAACGATTGCTTTACTACGCAAGAAGAAAAAAATTGAGACACTGAAACGGAACTGCCCGCCGATCGGCCACCACAGTGCGGACGTTGGGTTCCAAGGCAGAAAGGGATGGTAGAGAAGGTGCAATAGATGACAAAGAAATTAAAGAAAGATATTAATGAATGACGCAATGCGTCGCGAGGCCGTGATACTTCTCCCTGTGCCCGGCAGCACTCAAACATTTCGATCCTTCCTTCACGGGCAGTTGGCCGCACTCCGCGGAGAAGTCTTCACGCATTATTGCATGAGAGTGACAAAAGTTTTTCGCCACCACAATCACCCGGAAACACCAGACAGACAATCGAATGCTAACCGGATGCATGTCTGTACGCATTCGGACATTGTTACATGCCCATGTAATAGAACAGCGAAGACGAGGGGGAGCGCAATTCTCAGCTTAGTGCACAGTCGAACCCACGACACCCCAATATAGGGCATGCAAATTGTCTTTAATCCCAGGACCTTCGTGCAAAACTCACAGCGACAACTTCGGTTATGTCGAGAAAACTACAACGACTGTGTGGTAAAATGCACACACACAAAAAAAATGCACTGCCGCGCTCAGTATGACGTGCAACGCGTCCGAAGTGAGCCAGCTAAAGGTTCTTCACAATAGTAAATCAATGCGCCTTCACAAAGAGCGCCAAACTTCCACAGACATTTAGCGTACTTTGTTATCTGCATCTACGGCTATAGTCGAATACAACTCAAGAAGGAAGCGGCAGATGCCCCTCAAAAGAGCCCCTCCAGCCAATGATGTCGACCCTTGACTGATCCCTTTGGACCAGCTAGTGTGGAATCCCAAGGGGTGGCTGATGAATGGGGAACAGCCACGGCTTAATCGGATTAAGCATGTAGCACTGCAGAGGGTTTTTGTACGCTGGTTATGTTTGAGTTCTTTTGACATGTCCACACCATGGTGTACATAGAGTCGCAATTTCTATGGAAAATTGGCAGTTACTCTTGTAAAGGGTGAGGTACAATTTTGTTCATTAATTCATTCGAGAACTAAGCTCCCGCCACAGATCGTGCATAACTCATATTAAGTGCGACAGCTTTTTTTAAAGACATAGCCAATTTTTAAAAAATCTACAAAAATACATCTAATCAAATCTCCCAGTTCAACTACATATAATCGTGTGTTCACTGCGCTGCAAAACCGTGTGCCACAGTTCGAACCTTTTCGGCGAACGCTCTGTAAGGCAGGCAAAAACGTAGAAAGCTTTACATCATTCCAGCAGTGATTCTACTACATCGCACTGTTTGCCAAACGTCTGATAAACATGAGTGTGCAGGCCAGATTGTAAGCTTTGATGGCGATGATACCGAAACAGAGCTGCTGCAAATGGGCATGCACATCATGTTCCTAGAGCCGAGTAGATAAGCTGTCGACCTCAATTTTTTACCCAGTTATCAGTGGAGCTGTGAACAGCATGCGACACGACACGTGTTGACACTCGCGCCTTGATGCGTACAGGAACGATGGCTTCATGCAACAAGGTACGGATAACACCGCCGGTACCCCCATAAGAAAATGTCCACACTACTGCTCTGGCCCAAATCAATAAGCCAATAAAGAAATTCGCAAGTTGATTGATTGACAACGCACGACAATGCGGCCAACACAAGGCTTACTCCCTTCATTATGCTGCGATGTAGCAGCTGCGGCTCCAGGAGACAGTGCAACATAATACTGTTCCAGCAGAACATACAGATGGCTGGTGACAGTACATAAATGCGTTCATGACACTCCTGACTAGTTTTTTAACGAGTAAGATCGCCAGTTCACCTTCAATACAATGCGTAAAGTAACGCCTAGATTTAACTGTAGAGATAGGTTTCATTGTTACTCTTAAAAAACTGTCACACGCCCTCGAGAGCCGGAAGAATGCGAACCGCGTAACGACGAAGACATTCGTGCGCTAAATGAATGACGGAATGGACGTAATCTGACGAATCACAGCATACACCGCCAGCCTCAATCGACGGAGCAAAATGACGGCGCTCGGTGACCTCCGTCGAGTTTTCAAACGCCATTCCATATAAGGGGACAGCTCCGTACGTGCAGCGGAAACCACGTGTTCACGGAGGCACGCGGTTGTCCGCTTTTAATGACCATCAAGATGCCGCGGGGAGACGCGCGCGCCGCAGTTTGCCGCAACCCAGCAAGTTTCACCATGGGAGCTGCACCGTATCAGGGAACGACAGTCGCCTACTATTTCCGGAGAGGAGCCAAACGAGCGACGCACTCAGACTACGGCGAAGATAGACGAAGCGATAGGTCATTCCCCGCTGCGCTCGCCAGACAGGTCCGTCGGTAAACCGTTGCCGAAAGCGGTCAGCCGTTGCAAACCGCACACACGCCGGCGAGCGCCGCTGCTGCCTGCAAGCAAACCAGCTATCGGGCCCAGAGCCGGCAAGGCGGACAGCAATCTGACTTCCGCGCATGCGCGACCTTGGACGAAACCACTTTGCCCCGGAGGGAGCGAGCGCACTTCCGCGAACAGACAGCGCGCGAGCTAGTACGCATGCGCGACCTTGGGAGAGACCACTTCGCATGGAAAGGGGGGGTGCGAAAGCTCGAGGGGGCGGCGGCGGGAAAAGAGAGAGAGAGAGGAAAGCAGAGAGAATGCCAAGGGCGTTGTCCGCATTTTGTGCACTTCTGAGAGGCTGCTGCAAATGCAAGCTGGCGCTTCCCCCGCTTCGGCGGCAGTGGGGTGTGCGTTGTGTTCCTGTCGCCCCAACCCTGGGTGTGTCGCGGGGTCCAAGGTACAACCCGATAGCCCGACGGATGGGGAAAGAGAAACGCGGCAGAGGAGGGGAGACGAATGGCGGTTGCGCACACAGGCGACCGGGCGCGCTTGCTTGATTGCAGTCAAATTACGGGCCTAGCCTCCAGAGGACGACCGACCCACAGCCCCTGTTCTCTCTTTTCATTTTTGTCTTTTCTTCGCCGGGGGGCTAAGGGCCGGAACGCGCCCTTCTGACGCCGTCAAAATGTTTTGGCGCGTGCGCTGTACCGTGCGCAGAAAGCGGCAACTGCTGCCGCCCAAGAAAGCGAGGCTGGAAGGATGCAGGGAGCAGACATAATCGACCGTGCAACTTTCTCCGTTCGTTTCGCTGTTCCGTCATTAGGGAGTGTTCACGGCGGCAAGCAAAGGATGAGCTGTCGTGTACGGCTAAGCGCGATTTCTAGTGGGCGACACATATATCGTTAGCGAAACCGAGCAGTAACCCCGGTCGCCTTCAAAGCACCGTATAAGCAAAAAGTCACGCCCGTATGGTGGCGCTGTCTACCGTGGCAACACCGAACAACATTTTTGGTTGGTACATGCGGTCCGCTGAGATGACCAGACCACCAGGCATAATCCTACAATGTGCCAGCACGCGCCATTGTCACAGAACGGCGGCGCCGATGTTAGGCTGCCTAGAACAGCAAGTACGGACGACCAGTGCAGGGAGCTAGAATCACCTAAGAAAGTGAAAATCAAAATTTATGCGAAAAACAAATTTTCGCAATAAAATATTAAGTCACATTGCTTCTTGAATGCACTTCACCTGGGTGACTCATGCTTAGAGAGGATATATTGTTTTGGTAACTAGGTTGATGCACACAAGCGACCGCAAAGTGCTGAGTAGTTAAAGTGGATTCGCAACATCCACGTCAAAGTTGTGGGCTCGTCTGACCACTTACAGGATGCTGAGAGCACAGCGATCAAAACACTTATTAGCTTTTAATGTTTGACTGCATCAAAATTCTTGAGCTTATAATTTCGTCTCGTGATTAGCTTCTTGTTGAGGTAGCAAGAAAAATAAATCAGCAATGCGGACTATTTCTGTCATGGAGGAATTCGCGGTTCGGCGATCCTGAACGTGGGAGTCGCACTGGCCCGGAATCAATAACACTTCTAGCAGCTGCTGCCGTGTGTGTTCGGCCCGATGCACTCGTAATCTTCAGAGGCGGATGAAATGGAGTCACGAACTAAACGGTCTGAGATAGCCGAAGTAAATGGAAGACGTCAAGTGGACTCAATTTCAGCATCCCTGAACATATTCCTTATACTGGAATATATTGTAAGGCACTGGCACGAAAATATTGAAGGTAATGGTCCATTCTTCTGATGCGCAACAAAACCTTTCTCTTAAAGCTTTTCCATCACTCGCACGGAGTAGTTAACAGTGCCATAGAAAACCATTGAGGAACGTTTTCGACGAAAGCAAGGACCTTAAAGGGGCCCCGCGATGATTTCCTCGGTACCAGTTAATATCGTTAAATAGATTCGTCATGCTTTCCAGAGACCAGAGCAAAAAGAATTATTGAAATCGGAGCATGCAAACGAAAGTTATTCCACTCTGAAAATTCGAAATGAAAAGCTCACACTAAAACGCACCTCACTCGCCCATTTCACTCACCCAGTGCCGAGATTGGGCGCTACCAATCAGAACCGCACCTAGCGCACACGCAGCGGAAGCATGCATGCAGTTGTTGCTTTGTCGGGGCTGTAGACAGCCGAGCATTTTGACGGCGTCTGCCCCCCGTGTACGCGACGCCGTAGTCAGGGCAGGGGTGACTAACAACAAAGGAAGCTCCCCGAAGTTCCTTTTTAGGTCGGAGTGGAAGGCTGTGGGCAGTAGCCCCCCCCACTCGACTGTGTCGACAGGCTTTTTTTTTCGCTGCCGTCTTGGTATGGTCACGGCCGGTCTCGACGTGCGCGCTTTCTGTTTTGAGCCAACGTTTTTTGAACAGCCCTAGCCGCCACCAAGGTTTGAAGCGGAATGGAAAGTGTCGCCCCTAGCTGTATTCTTGTTAGTTTTCGTTCGCTTTCCCTGCTTCTTTCCAGTTTTTGTGGCATGCAAAAAGCTTTCAGTGCTCAGAGACATAATATTTTGGATTCATTTCGCAAGTATAAAGGAACAATATGCAAACTGGACGCCCAACCAATGAGAAATGCAGCGCCCTATCTGGATGCCACCTCATTTCCGCTGCCGCAAATGGCCGCCGCGTTGAGACACCATCGGCTCGAAACAAGCATTTCTAGCGAAGATTAAAATATCAAATATTATGATTTCGGTGATCTCATTGCGCGTTCGGGACTTACAATGTCCCTTACTCTGCATACAAAGAATAAAGACCCCATGCTTTATCTACGTCGCAGGGCACCTTTAATAGCAGAAAAATGCAAGCTTGGGGAGATGTTATACAGGGTGTTTCATCTAAGACTTGACACAATTTTTAAAAATAAGCTTTTCGAGTTAGAAGAGCGATTTTTTTTTTGCATATTTGTCAGGGCTGATGAAGTACATCAGAATATAGCTCAGGCGTACTAACCAGCAGGCTAGCTAACTAATATTGAATAGTTAACTTTTAACTATTATGGTTACGCTTTTTAATTATAAAAAGGCGTGTGTAGCCCACAGTAACTTATAACGATATCAGCTTTTAGAATTTCGAAAAGGCGGTAAACCTCGGCCCTGTGGCGCAACGAATTTTGGCTGTTTCGACGAGTTACGTGCACTGGAGATGTTGCTTTGCCTGCAGGGTTCTCGAAAGCGCATGCATTTTGGCCCGATGTAGGCACACAGCGCTGAGGGTAACCGCGTTTTCGAAATTCTGAAAACTGATATGGATATTACTTGCGTGGGCAACACGCCTCTCAATAATTAAGGAGCCCAAAAGCAATAGTTAAAAAAGTAACTATTCAGTATTAGTTAACCAGACTAGTTAACCAGACTGCTAGTTAGCACGTCTTACTTGTATTCTAATGCACTACATCGCTGGCAATGCTATGCGCCGAAAAAAGCCCTCTTCTAACTCAAAAAGCCTATTTTTAAACACTGTGCAAAGCCTGAGGTGAAACACCGTGTGTGTTGATTGTTATAGTGAAATCTTGCCATTTCTGAAAAAAAAAATTGCTTTCATAAACAATTTCCGGTTGAAAAATGCCATTGTTCAAAATTGCTGGATACGGATACGCAGCGACGTCCCAGAATCTTGCTGCTGATGTTGACGACAGTGCGTGCGTGTAGTAGTAGTAAGTAGTAAGTGCATGAAGGAAGAGGAAAGGAAACTAGCACGGGCCTGCGACTTTCATTTCATTTCATTTATTTTACCCTCAGGGCTTTCGCATTACAGAGGGGTTATCGCCACCACCACTGCCGGCGTGCAGATAGGGAGGAGGATAGGTAGAGGGGATAAGAAGGAAATAAAGGGGAGGGAAAGAGGAGCGTCTTTAAGGCGCCGTCGCTGTCATCAGCCGCCGAGGACTAGCAATAGCTGTCCAAGCCCGTGTCCTCCAGGAAGGCAAGGAGGGACCGAAGGGCCTTGCTGGTGTTGGGTCCGGACGGGAAGAGCAAGGCACTTGCCGTGTCAGCCGGGAGAAGCGCGAGTCTGTAGATATACGGCCTCTGAAGCAGCCGTCGTGGAGCTGGTTGGTCCAGCAGTATTCGAAAGTGAAGCCGAAAACCCCTTTGTAATGCTCTCAAGTCATCTGGCGTTGAGAAAGTTAATGTATCACGACAGCTGAATGCAGGAAAGGTGTCTCTGCTTTACTAGTGATCGCTCTGATTTGCACATTCCTGCTGCACATTCCTGCACAAGTTCGCTGAACTCTCTGATGCGCGATTCAGCCTCCAGCACAGAATGTATGGCGCGGTGTAGCTACTTCGGGATGTGCACCTGTCCCCGGTCGAAGGGTTACCACATTCGTGGAACCGCAAACGCACGACGAAGGCTCAGTGGCTGCTCTATTGTTGCCGGCGGCACCGCCGCCAGAGCGCTCCTTCCATCTCCGTCTTGCCTTCCCAACACAGATATCTTTCCAAGCCGTGAGCAATGTTAAGTGTTTGAATGCCAGCAGTCGTCATTTTTGTGACCGGTGGACTTTTTTTTTTTTGTGCCTTCTCGTGTCCCCCCGTGTCAGTCATTCGCTCTGCTCATATACACGCTTACTGTGATGACGCAGGTGTACGGTGGCCGATCGGTACGCGATGCGGCGCCAATGGGTCGTTTGAGCTTTGGGTACTCAGAAGAGGTCCCTGTTTACCCTGTTGTTGCCACTGGGCGCTTGACCCCAAAGCAACAGCTTTCTTCTTAGTGATTGGTCCCGAGGCATACGTGTGTTCCGTATGCACGTGTGCGGAAAGAAACGCAGAGGAAGGCAGAGGTTCGGAATGCAGTGAGTCCAGTGCTGCTTGTATGTATGCTCGGACTTTGGCTCGGAACCCCTCCTTTCCCAAGTATTTGGTTAGTCGATATCCTTTCCCCAGTCTTTGATTAGCTGAAGAAGACTTTATTTTCCTTTCCTTGATCATCGATTGGTGATGAAAAGTATCGCATGATTTATTATTGGTTCCTGTCCCCGCCAAGGGCGGAAACAGAGGACTTGAATCTAAGTGCTCTGGGTTAAGCGGGGGCTGATTTCGTCTGATCAACGGTTCAGTCATGCTGTAAATAGTTTTCCCCTTGCTCTTTCTTCTTGTTTATTTATGTGTAAATAGATAGTTAACCTTCTTTTCCTGCCGTCGAGTAATGTGAATGTTTGCGAGTCCGAACCACCAATCCATCAAGAAACCCGATTTCATCATCAACAAGTGTTTCCTCACGTTGCCACGTGGAGGGGAAACTGCATGAAACTGCAGCATTTCCGGATATTTTTTCTTTATTTCTCGTCAAGCCACTGTCACTGAAAATATGACCCAGTATTATATAATATAACTTAATTAAGCAAGAAACCGCCACACCGCATGTGGATAACAACGAGCAATTATAGCAGACAAGTCTGCAGACATGGCAACAACAGCAACAAAAAGTGTTTGAATGTCTTGCTTCTAAAACTAGCCGTTCTAAAAAAGATGGGCTCTCTCTCTGCTGTTGAAACTTGGTTTAGCGCAAAATACGAACACAAAGAAAGGAAACGACACACACGAATCCTTTCTTTGTGTTCGTCTTTTGCGCTAAACCAAGTTTCAACTATATCACACCAACTAGCCCAGCACGAAGTTTTGTTGATGTATATCTCTCTCTGCTAGCTCCGGAAACATATACTAAATTAGACAAAAAAAGTGCACATTGTGTCAGTCGGCCCTGTTTGATAATGACTGACCCGATAAGGGGCTTGCTTTCCTTCACTGCATATGAGTTTGTCCCCACGTGCTTGACTGGACTGTACTAGCTGGCCCAACACGCTACGCTTCTACAATTCTAAGCCTCCAACGTCGAATTCCTTCTCTTGTGTACGCGTCCTATTCTGCTGGTCTCTCTCTCCATGTACCATGCACCAACTGGCCCAACAAGCTACGCTTCTAAAAATATGTTCATTTCCTTCCAATAGATTTCAGCAGTTAAATCACCGGCGTTACGTCTATCCCCTGCTTTGTCTGTGTGTTTTGCGCTGCCCGAACTGTCCACACCGCACGTTTTCCTCGTTCATTCGATTTCCACGAATTTCGCTGCATCCTGCGAGAACTGAAGCATCGTTTCTTCCAAACGTGGCGATCTTCTTTAGGGGTAAGGTTCAGCGAAGAGCGGTCACTACAGCTGCATACCAAGAAAAATTCTTGGAAAAGGCTCAGTCCACTGCACACCAAAAGCTTCAAAAAGTAAACTTCAGCCTCCCCAAGTCCATTGTCGCAAGAGGAAAGGCGATGCAGTTCAGCTTGACACTATCCTTATTTATTTTATTTTTTTTGAACAGTATAATACCGAAATTTCCCGTCACTACATACTACGACAGAAACACCGAGCCCGCACAGGAAGTTCCCCCACAGTGCTATCGCTGCATATTGCAAGTTGCTGCAAGTTGGGCCAAATGCAAACGGATGAATGCAAGAGAGGAGGACGGGCTGCGAGCGAGCCCCACGCCCAAGCGAAATATCGTTTTCTCGGAAGGACGTCGCTTCTCAGTCATAGACCTCTCGCGCGGTGGCTTCTGAATGCATGCTCGCCATTCCAAACCAACAAGGAGCTACGGGCGTCACGCGTGGAGAGGCCTAGCTGGATCGTCCTTGCACCCTTATCCGACGCGCAAGAAGAGAGGAGTAAGGCAAAAAAAAAAAAAGCCTTCCTCCTCTTCAGGCGGAACTCCTGCATTCCGAAAGAAAAACAGGAAGGGAAAGTATAGTACCCCCGTTCAAGCAGTGCGCAGAAGTTGTCGTCTGCTCTCGGCGGAACGTAGCAGACGTCAGTGTTTGGCTCCTGGAAACGAAGTCGACGTGCGGCCTTATTTATGCATCAGTGCGGTGACGCTGCCATCACAATCTATCACCAGTGCGACGTACCGCGGCGGCGCTGCCGTTATATATATATATATATTTATATATATATATATATATATATATATATATATATATATATATATATATATATATATATATATATATATATATGAGAGCGAGCAAAAAAAAAAGATGATGACGCGAGTATCTACGACGAGCAGGCGAAAGAGCGTAGCGAGATGAAGCTCGCGGTCGCCATGCATCGTCTGCTCGGCGGAAAAGGGCGTATTTTCTCGTTCGTGTAACGGCCCGTCTACCTCACACATATACAACGGACCATATCTGTTTCGTACACTATATAGAGATGCGATTTTCCCCGTTCTTTACCTTTTTTCTGGCACCCACGTACAACGAGACACATCATTAGCAGAGAAGCGAATTTTGGAGCCGACCGCACACACGCGCTCATACGACGTGTGATCTCGAACACCGCGACGCGCGAAATTGGCTGCTCTCGGTCATCGGACTCGATCGTTCGTTCTCGCCTGCTGCCTTCGTCAGCGTTGTTTGCAACGCTGCGTTGGCTGGTACTTCGTATTGTAAGAGAGTTTTAGCATAGCGTAGGCGTACTTGCGTAGACGTTTAGACCGGTTTGGCCAAGTACCTGCAGCGCATGCACAGTGAGGCTGGCCATCGCGCATATATGTGACACGATGCATTACTGACAGAGAACAAGCGCGGCAGAGCTCAGAATACTTAAGTGCAACGCCACTCTCATGACTGTGTGAAAGTGCCGAAACAATGTTGCGCACTTGACACGTCATAACAGCGTCTCCATTGCTGAACTATCAGCAGGAGGACCCGTCACACATGACCGCCAGTCTGCACGAACTTCCATGTCCGAAACACCAGTGCAACTTTAGCCACGCAGGCAGCAACAATCACGATAAATGTCTGGTATATACGCTTCATTCCAGTCCTCCTCTCAAGGCTCCGCAAGATATTCAGTGAAATTCCAGTTAAAACTGTGTTTGTTCAAAACTCAACTTCGCTGCAATGCAATGACCGACGGTAAACGACAACCGCCTGGACACAATCAGCAGAGCATCAACACTTAGTCGCCCCAAAAGGAATAGAAGTGAGACACCTTTAATTCAGTAACTGTATACAGCAACAACGCTTTCTTCTCGCCGCGATAGCAAGGAACGGGCAAAGAACGGGCAAATAATGTCCAATAAGACTGAAGTCAAAACAACGGGAATAGGATGCGAGAGACGGGGCAACGTTACACCTGGTACTACGTTATGACGTATACAGTATGTATTGCAAGCGTTATACCAAACAAAGGCTCTCATATGCGGCTATCGCTATACAAGCTGGTTTGGTTTGCGGTCGGCGCGTTTACTTAACTGCCCACCGCCTAACCTACGATGACTTCAATCGCGTAGCGTTTTAGAGCAGCGGCGTTCCAAACTGTATGCACAGAACGTGGAGCGCTCGCTCGGGTCAAGACTCACGGGCGTAGGCAGCAGTGACAAGTGAGCCCCCCGTTCCCTTCTCGCCACTGCGAGCACCCGAGCGGACAGCTCCGTCCTCCCTCCGGAACCTCCGCGCGCTACATCGGAGTTATTTGAGAACCGCGGCGAGGAGCGAAAGAAAGTGTTTGCTTCCCCGCACGGTCCGCGCGGAGAAGAGCGCCAGCGGTGACGGGGTCTTAATAAGTGTTTGTCCACGTCCTCGGGACGACGCAACGCAACTGCAAGCGGGACCCACCGCACAGAGTGACCGGGGCCGAAGATGGAGAGAGAGAAGTGACGGCAATACCTGAGGCTCCCATCCCCTGATACGTCGCAAGCTCACCCACTCTCAGACCTACCTGCATCATTTGACTCCAAATGACGCTCAGCACCCCCCCTATACCGGTCCGCTCTTCAAGCGAGATCGGAGTGCTCTACAACGCAAAGCTACAAAAAGATGTTTAACCAAGACGACACATGTGCAGTGTGTGTGGTAAATCCGTATAAGCAATGGAACACATTTTACTAGAATGTGCCAGCGTCTATCCAGATGTCGATAAAGGAAGTCGCTCTCCTTCGAGCCCTAGCGTTCAGAGATTACAAAGGTAATGTGAATGAATCTGCTGTAGACACCAGCAGAAGGCAAGTGGAAGATTGGTGCCGTTAAGATACAGGGCGGTGCCGTTAAGATACAAGTTCAGGATTACAAATTGGTCAAGCATAAAAGTGAATACAATTCATACATAAATGCAAAATGGCGACTTTATAGATAATACCGTTAAATCTGATAGACTGCTCAGAAAATTATAAAGAAAGAGAAATACCAAGCATGGTGGCACCTGCCACCATCATCTCCCAACGTCCACCGATCTATCGAGTCCAGAACGAAAGGCGATGCAACCAAATCCGATACAATCCAACGAATCCCTTACTGCCCAGTGCTCGATAACGTTCTCATCGCCCGACAAGTCCCGGCGGGGCTTTTCGGTAAAGACATGCGAGGACGACGAAGTTCGCCTATGAATCCCGATTTCAGCGTCGACGAGAGGTAGCAGTTTCGACGGTAGTCCTGGCTTCTAAAATGCCAGTGGCCATCGGTTATACATTCGAGGGGTCCTCTATCAACTGATGTTCCACAAGAATATAGCACACGCTTCAATCACTGGTTCTACAAAATGGCATTAATATCACACTGCGCAAATTTATCCTCTCCCTTACGAAAGTATCAACGGCCCGCAAGCAGCGCCGTAGCTGCAGAGAATCCAGGCAAGGCCCTCGGCTGGCAGGCTGCACGGGTTTGGTATTTCCGCGGCGGCGGTGGTGGTAACAAGAGAGAAAAGACGACCGGAGAGAGAGAAAGGGAAAGAGGGGAAAGGAAGAGAACGAGGGGTGCCCCATCATTTGTTGCTTCCCCACCCCACGCAGCCCCAACAGCCGGCGCCGTCCTTCTCTTCCGAAGAGAAGGGAAGCAGCGGAGGAACCAGCGCACCGGAGAAGACGAAGAAGAAAATCGGCGACGAAGCAGGGGCTCCCAGCCAGGCACACCTCCTCCAAGCCACCCTCCGAGAACCCGACGCCCTCTTTCCTTCATCCCTGCGCACAACAGAGCAGCCCTCTCCCCACTGCAGCGCGAGGCTCGAAATAATAAAGAAGCCATTAGACTCCGCGCAGGCTCGAGAGAGGATGGCCCGTGATAGGATGGGGCCAGGCTAGGCCGACAGGCAGGCAGGCAGGCGCGGTCGCTGAAGGGCCCTCGGAGGCACGCACACGCGGCGTCGTCTCGACACCCAGCTTCCCCCCCCCCCCCCCCCCCCCCCCTTTCTGTCGAGGAAGCGCACACCCAGCACTTCTACGGCACTTCCACCGACCACTTGCACCGCCGCCATAGCATCGCATCCGAGACCGAACGCCTCCTCCGCGCTTTTACGGCGCGCACTAAATACGTCCACTCCCGCCGCACCGTTCTCACCAAGACGGAGTAGCGGTGACGAGGAGCTCAAGAGGCGAGTGAGAAGCCTGTTGCGTTCGGTCCGGTCGGCCTCTGCCGCGCGTCGTTTTGCGTCAGTGCGGCGGCTCTCGGATGCCCACATCAGGCACCGCAGCCTGTGGCGACAATTTCCGGACCGCGCGTCGCGTGTGCATTTGCAATGATCGCGGAGCCGATGGCCCTACGAATGTTCACAATAATCAAATGCTCATGAAAACACGACCAATGTGAACACGAACTCATTTCGCGCGCGCGCCTTTGTGTGCGTGCGTGTCCTGCTGAGCTACAGATAACTCTGGACTATAGTTGGAAATATAGCTGAACTCGTCGCTGATGGTAAAGTACATAGATGAGAGATCACCGCTGAGCAAGCGCTGCCTCTCGTTCAGTGGACCTCCGCATCCCATAGGCTATTTCCTAAGGCTCATTCCCAAATTTCTAAGGCTCGCTGGATAAACAGCTCAACGCTGCTGAAACATACAAGTCCGAAGAATAGCGACTCGCCAAAGATTATGAGCAACCCAGGCAATATAGCCCCCAACCCGCTTCTGCACATCTTCCCCATCTCGGACAAGAGAGAGGTGGGGGGGGGGGGGGGGGGGGGGGGACTCCTTCTTTCCTCATTCTAAAGCAAGAATATCAACCGCACGTTTGCATGGCGTTCTTCACTGGAGAGCGGCCGAGATGTCTGCAGCAAATTACGGGCCCGCGCATGCCACGCGCTCCTGACGTTCCATACGAGCACACTTCTGTTCCCTCCCTAGAGCATCCCCCAATGATTCGCCTCCCACCTCCTTTCCCATCCTACAGATCGCGGCTCCGTCCCCCTATATCGTTTCTTCGCCGTGGCATCCTTATACCCCCATCGCGATTTAAGGAACGAGCACCAGGAGAAATAAGCGCATGCGCTTTCGAGCGAGAGGGCGCTGCCATCCGCTGCACCCTTAGGAAGCGCAATACAATCCCCCCCCCCCCCCCCACCTATTGTTCCCCCATCAAATCAGGGGGAAACAGACCGCGGGTCGTCCGAAGCGAGGCTCGTTCTTTTTAAATAGTGCTGCGTCGGTTCGCGCAAGATGCACGAATGTGTATAGCGACAGCAAAACGAGCGCTCCGAGGCGAGCGCGGAAAACAAGGAAAAACAAAGTAGCCACAAAAAAGGCGCTCCTCGGAAGGGAGAGCTCGCGTCTCGATGGCTTCTGCGAACCTTATCTGTTTGTGACGGGCCGCAGCCTCGATTTTCCTCTTACGTATATGGGTGTACAGCACGAGCGCATGCAAATAACGCGCGATGCAGAAGGGAAGCGCGGTTACACAATTGTTACCGACACTGCAGCGGGCTTGTAGACGGTTGCTTTCGCTTTCTTTAAGGGGAAGGAGAGGGGGCTGAAACGCACGTTTTTTGATCCTTTAAGGCACCTTCGATTTCTATCTCAGATTTCATGCATGCAAATGGAAGCATCACGTATTCCTTCCTCTGTAGTTTAAGACCAAGAAAGAAAAAAAACGACGAAAAACAAATATTCGACGCCGAACGGACCTGGGGCCGAATTACGGAAGGCTCTAAATCAGAAGACAGTCTCAAAACAATATCACAGAAGACAGCCACAAAACAGTATCAAAGCCCCGCTATCATTGAGGGCCGACCAATAGGAGCGACACTTTGATACTGTTTTGAAGCTCACAAAACCGACTAATAGGAGCGAGGCTTTGATAAGGCTGTCTTTAGTGATACTGTTTTGAGACTGTCTTCAGATTGAGAGCGTTCCGTTTTGAGACTGTTTTGGTCCAGGACCGACGAATTGGAGCGCCGCTTTACGACTCTTTTGAGACTGTCTTGGTCAGGGCAGGCCAATGAGCGGGGCTCTAAGATTGTCTTCAGACCGAGAGAATTCCAATTACGCAGTTTATCAAGGTTTCTTTTATCCGTGCAGCACATTACCCACTTTTTTTTTAGTTCTAAGCACGAACTAGCCGTCGGCACGTATGCTCGTGCTCCACTACCTCTCAAAACACAAGCAGCAGTTACCCATATTTGTTTCACATTGGCCTCGGGACACCGAATGGTCACGTGTATCACTACCAGCGATCCCTGGTGCACATACGTTATCTTACAGTGTCATTAACCTTCACAAGTTACGCCCCGCATCACTCACTGATTACGGACCTATTTCTCGCCTTCGTAAGAACTGAGTTTCACACTGACTAAAAGCCGTACGAAAATAAACACCGTTTCATTATAAATTTCGCCACTGCAACATACTTGGTAGTTGCAACTAATATTACTAAGAGCAGGCACCACAACTGGAACATTATCGTTTTCGGATATCGCCACCGTGAGGCGCTGGATGCGCAAGCGTACCACGAGCATGCGCTGTCAGTTGCCAGCACGAAGAGTGTTAAGCTCTCCTTGCTAAAATGTTCAACTAACACAGCGGCCAATGGCGTTGTGGCATAAGTCGTCAAAGTTCTTTTGAAGCAATAACCGTCATTATTTGCGTCCCGCGCCTATATACTATGCTAGTGAGAGAACTGAACGACTTCAAGAAGGCCACCGTCTCCCAGTATCGAATCCAATTTATTATCAACATCAACATCTGTAGAGAGTGATGTTGCGGGCCGTGGAGAAAAGCGTGGACAGAAGCGTGGAAAGATCACCGAGGACTTGCTGCCCCTTTGCACCCACCACCTCTCGCTTCAAAGACAGCGGCGGCTGCGCTTTGTGGATAGATAAGGGGATGTGTTTATCTCCACAGCGTTGTTTGACCCTGCCGCTTTTATCTGAGGCATAGAAAAAGAATGAGAGAGACAGGCAGGGCCCCCACATTAAAAGGCTTATCTGTCATCAACGCAGAAGGTCGAAACAAGACGCACGGAAACCACTGCGGACGTCAAGGCAAGACACCTTCCCGTTATCTTGGCCAGAGTGCGTCGACGTATAGGCGGATTGGAAGACGCCTTGTTGTTGCTGCTGCCTTTGCTTGAAGCAGATACCATATTCACGGTAGGCCTTTCCCAGAGCAATACCATCCGATAACGCCGAATAGGCGCTGGCAAAGTCAGTTCGTCACAATGTTGCCAGTCGTCGAAGGAAGAGCAAACTAAAGCTTTAGCCTTTTACGGTTTTAGGTTTATTGGGGTTTAGCGTCCCGAAGTGACTAAGGCTATGAGGGACGCCGTAGTGGGGGGCTCCGGAAATTTCGGCCACCTGGGGTTCTTTAACACGCACTGACAACGCACAGTACACGGGCGCCTTTGATAGCCGCGTAATATTCTGACCAACGGCCTCCCTCTAGCAGGATACAACTCAAGAACAAAGCGGCAAATGAACCCTGAAAGGAAGCACTCATCACCTGATGGCGCAACATCTGAGGGGGCTGGCAGGTGTAAGGAGATGAAGGTGGAAAAAGATAGAGAAAGACGGCCTCCGGTATAATTTCGATCGCCTGGAGGTCCTTAAAGGGACTATGAAACAAATTTATTGAGATTACGTAAAGATAGGCAGTCCATCACTCGTCACTCCAGCGCAAGAATTTTTGAGCTAGCATCAATAACAACGAAGTTATAGGCGATTAAAAATCACGCTCCTCCTCTCCCCCCTCAACTCGTACGCGCGGGGTACCATAAAAAAATAAAGAAAACAGCTCCGGGACTGGGCTCCGCCCATGAACACGTCATTCGCTGACGTTCGGTTTACGACTTCCGGTTGTCCCACTCCCGAGGAGCAGCGTGTGTCGGCAGCGTCTCTCCGGTCTCTGCGCTTTCTTGGCTCCCGAACTCTCACTGGGAAGCTGCCCTGCGCGGCTGCTCCGAACTCCATGCCCAACAGGCATTGGTAGCTAGAGCCCGGGCCGCTGCGGAAGCTACAGGGATCCCGGACTAGGGATCCCTCCTAGTGTTTGTAAGGGGCGGGCCCTTCCGGCTCGCCCCATCGACCTCTCACTGTAAATAGAAATAAAAGTTTTCCTCCTCCTCCTCCTCCTCCTCGCGACAGAAAGAGGCGGCAGAGGTAAATTAAAACCATATGCGCGAAGGCAATGCCCTGGCTCGCGCTTGCCCGAGGGGGTCGCGCGGCCGCTCGAGCAGACGATGTTCACCGCTACCGGAAGTGTGCCCGTGACGTCGAAGCTGCCGCGGCTCTAGCGAATGACAGCGTGTGGTGGCCTGCCGACGTCATGGGACTAGTGACGTCTGTTTTCCCGATTTTGGTTTCAGAATTGCTCCCTACGAAGACACCAAGCGGCCCGCGAATTTTAAAAAACACGATTTTTAAAAATTCATAATAAATTGCCGGCTCAGTTCCGAAGATTCATACTTGGTGTCAATGCTTCTGAGCATCACTTCTAACATTTACAAGCGGTATTTAATTCTTTTCATGGTCCCTTTAACGCGCACTGACCTCGCACACCACACAGGCGCCTTTTGCGTTTCGTCTCCGTACAAATACGGCCGCCGCGGTCGGTCCCCGCCATTGGCTAGAGGGATTCTTTTCAGGGGCACTTGACGCCTTATTATCGTGTCGTAGGCGACTACAGTGACTTCCCGTGGACCCGTCCTTATAAGGGACCACACAGCTGCCCCATTTGTCCGCCAACGGGAAGGTAGAAGGCGGCGTTCGGTCAGATATTTTATTATTATTTTTAGAACTGTCTGGACGTTGCTAAGCCTTGTCTCCATGCATCAACCCGCTATATCGAGCTTCATGGTCTCTTCAAAAAAAAAAAAACAAAAAAAAACTGACGGCTGTCTTGTCGGATAAAATGGCCTGCGTTGTGTCCCTCTCTGATGATATGTCCAAGAATAGAGATGATGTTAATAAGGGTTCCATGTCGGCGTAAAATGACACTGAACACGTCACTACAACCGGCCGTGCGCCTACCTACCGAGTTAACCTTGGGTTCGCGGTTGATTCGCCAACGTCTTGCTCTCAGTTCGTGGAAAACGTCCCAGGGTCCCATTGCCGCTTATCGCCAGTGGCCTACATCCAACCAGCCGCGCGGGGACCGCAGCAGGATGCGGCCTACAGCCGCCGGACAATTTCACGGTATCGACACATGCCTCCGCGTACATATACATACACGCCAGTCGCAATTGCGTTCCGAGCTCGAAATCGTCGCCCGGGGATTCCCCAGCCCCGGCAACAGGGATAACGGCCATCTGCATTCCCCTCCACGCACGGAGCGCCGGTGCAGTGCGATGCTGCGATGAAAAGCGTCCGCCATTACGGCACGCAGCACGTGCTGAACCTCATTACACACACGGGACGCGTCCGCGGTGTGTGCCTGGTAGAACGAGCGGGTCAACGCATCGAGAGGGGGCGCGTCATTCGCGTTCCGCGCGGAGACGACGGGCGCTAATGCGCGCAAGTCAGAAGGCGGGCATAACGCACGGATCGACCGCAGCTTCGGACGTCGGAACCTGGTCGCTCCAGAACAGGGAGCTGTATACCGCCTATCGGTTTGCGATAGGAGACTGATAAGTGCGTGTGTGTTTATTTCGTTTGTTCGTTTGTAGCGTGCACGAAAATCTTCCCTCCCTCTCTCTATCCCCTCTCCTCGAACCGGCCGTACACTAGCCCTTGTTGTGTCGGGCCTCTGGCCAAACTGCGTGGCATCGCCGTTCATGGGGTGGCATGTCGTCCCTTTTTCCCCGTTCGGCAACGCTGTAACTGCGCCTCGGCTCTTGCGTGTGCACCGCACGCCAAACCAAGGAGTGGTATCATAAATTAGCAGCACAAGCAAGATGGACGAAGCCGCGTATCTGTTTCTAATTCGGAGGCATCTCTCCCCCTCCCCCTTTCTTCGCGGGACTGCGAGTTCGGGAGGAAAGGCATCCAGGTGATCCAGGGAAGGAGGACCCCGTGTGTTGCTCTGCTAGCGCTCCTGGTCGCGCTGAGCGGGCGAGCCGGCGGCCCTGTTCAAAGAGAACGTCAACTAGGGGTGCTGCGGACCGATGAGAGCGAGGACACGGCAGCGAGGAGGACTCCGCGGCCAGGCGACAAAAAAAAAAAAAAAGCGGTGTTCAAGACTCAAAAAGGGAGGCAGTTTGTCTTCTCGGCCTCCGATCCCTTTATCTCAAGTGAATTCCTCTTTGCATCACGCCTACCATCGTCTCCGGCCTCCTCATTCCTGCTCCGACCAATACTTCGACCCCGGCCATGTACCCGTTTCCCTGCTCTCATATACCACCCCTGAAGACTTTTCTCATTGGCGGCCGACCCACTACAATTTCTCATAAATAATTATTAATTGCAATACTACTACCCGGACAAGCGACGCATGCCTACGGCGTGAGCCATTAGCATCGAACTGATTCCCCGAAGAACTGCGAATGGCTGAGGCGGATTCTCGTCTAGAGGAGTGCGTTGGGGGTCGTGCGCGTATTCCAGCCCCAATACAACTCAAGCACGAAGCGGCTTTTCCCCGTCAAAGGGCCCCCTTCCAGCCAATGGCGTCGGCCGATTCTCATGACCCTGATAACGTGACAATGCAGGTAGGGGCAGTTTAAAGGGGATAAGCCCCCTACCTCGGTAGTCGGGTATAGTCCTCTCCTTGCATTGTCAGGCTAGCAGGGTCACATGAGCAGGTCGCCGCCATTAGCTGGAAGGGTGTCCTTTGATAAGGAAAAGCCGCACCGTTCTTGAGTAGTATCGGACTATAGTAATATTGAGTTGAGAGGTCAATCTGACCTAACCTGTTCTCACCGGAAACTTCTTTCTGGGCACACTGCGTGACTTCCGGTACGTGCTTAAGTGTGTGACGAATCATTTCCTGCTAGGTTACTTACACTGAAGACACACGAAGTACGTTCAATATTAAACGGGGAGTTATGCGAACTTACGGACTCGTAACGCCAATGTGCCATTAAAAAAAGTGCCGCCGGTAACTGTCCCCTCCATCCATGCTTATTTGGTAGTTCGTGTCATTCTTGGACAAAAATTTTCAATATTTTAAAATTGTAAGGCACTGTTATAGAAGTATTATTGAAGGTAATGGTACATTCTTCCGATGTGTAGCAAAATCTTTCTTTTAAATTTATTTCCCATCGCTCGCATCAAGCAGTTAAAAACTGCCATAGAAAACTCGCTTTGCTTTTGACGATAGCAAAAACGCTCATAGCAATGCAAGCCTGATGAGAAAAAAGTTCAAGAAATGTAGTAGTAGTAGCAGTAGTTGTAGTAGTAGTAGCAGTAGTAGTAGTAGTAAGGAATGCCCCCTCCAGTAGTGACCCAGGATCCGCCCCTGACAATATACCCAGCTTCCCCACCCAACAGAGAAATGAAACCCGTGACCTGGATGTCAACGGGACGTCGACAGGACTAGGCACGAGCGCAAGCAGGCCCGCTGATCGCGCCTCGATGGCCGCAGCTAAGGAGCTCTCTCCGGTGGAGAGCTGGCGGGCAGGCTGAGTCACGCGCCCACAGCCGCCGTTCGTTACGTAGCTATGGAAACCCCTCTCCGCGTTCTCTCTCGCCCTCTCGCCTTATCCACGCCGCCCGGCGGCGCTGGCGTCGCAAACAGGGCAAAGGGAGCAGGGCACTCGCACGGGGGGCGCCCTAACCCTCCTCCGTTGCGAACCGCGCGGGTGTCCTGTGCAGTAACTTGTTCAGCCGGTCGATGCTGGTGGTCGTAGCAGCAGATTTATTGTCAACCACTAGCTACTCAAACCCAGGAAAGTAAAGGAAAATTTGTGACGTGTTCTTAAATGAATTTTTGTGTGGTTATGTTTATTTTCTGTTTTTCTCAGTTCCCGCCGTCCCGACATCTTAACGCACTTTCCTGTAGTTCCAACGTGTACTTAATGCCAAAACTATCCCGGCGTCTTCCGAGATATTTCATTATTGTTTAAGATAGCATGCAAAATATCAACAAGTAGAATGCGTATGACGCCACCTGTCGGCACAGAGCCCACGACTCTTTGCAAGTCGCGCGCGTGCTTATGCGAACGCCAGCCGTTCTCTATGTTTCAAGAAACCTTCCCTCAACGCCCCTCCCCCCCACCTTTCCTTTCCCCCTCGGCCAGCGAAGCGCTGTTCTGCGCGCAGTCGAACACGGAAACGTGCATGCTCACCGCTGTCGCTTGAAAAGGCCACAGTGATGACGTAACACGACGGGACTAATCAAGGAGAGGGAGTCTCTCGCGAACGACAGCAGACTAACGCTAAATACTATACACGCTGCCTTGGAACGGATTGGGCGTTTCGGCACCGCTTGCTCGCAGCGACCAACCCGCTCTATCCACGGAGCGTCGGCAGCTCTAACCTCGAATTATTCGTAAATTCGTATTCGAAAATTCACATTCCAAATATTCGGGGGGAGCTGAGCGTGGTTACATTCGGGACGAGGTTGGCTGGTAAACCACGCAGTTCGAAATCGCGTATTCCCTGCAACAGCCGTAACCACGGAGATCTATCTGCTAAGCACGAAAAAAAGGTCAAACGCATAAAAAAAAAAGAGAAGGTAGCACAACACTCAGAAACTGCGCGGTGGTGGTGATGGAGCCTGAAAAGAAGGCGCTGTATGCCGGCAACGGCGGCGGCCTGCGTATAAATAGGGCGGCGGTGCCGACCAAACCACTCACCAGGCAGTTCGCTCATAATCCCGGCGGGGTTCCTCGGTGGGGGCGAAAGAGGGAGGTCTTCCCTCGCTTTCTTTCTTTTTCTCTCGTTTCTTCTTTGTTTCTGTCGGCTTTCGAAGCGTCGCAGAACTCGGGGTCGAGCAGCGGGGCGTGCACGGGGGCCCGGGCGGTGCTCGCAGTTGGCGGGATATCCCTGGGAGAGAACGAGGAGGAGAAGAACGGGGCAGTCAGTGATTGGTCCGCGCCGCGCGTGACGCACCTCCTCCCCCCAACACACGCGACGTTATGCACACGTCATCGCGAGAAAGCAGCGCAGATGAGAGAAAAAAAGAAGAAAGAAAACAGGGCGCAGGGGCACGAACACGAGAGTGAGAAAGAAGAAGTGGTAAGGATTAAAAAAGAAAACGAAAGGTGATGCCCAGGTATACAGGGCCCACCTACAGGGTCCGGCCTGTTATAAAAAAGGTCGACAAGCAATACTATAAATATGTCCAGCCTCTCCCTGGGCAGCCTCTTCTGCTGCAATTAGGCCAAACATTCCAGTCGGCGATCCAGAGCAAGTTTACTTGCTCCTGGAATATGATTGTGTACGCCCGTGTACTGTGCGATGTCGGTGCGCGTTAAAGAACCCCAGGTGGTCGAAATTTCCGGAGCCCTTCACTGCGGCGTCCCTCATAGCCTGAGTCGCTTTGGGACGTTAAACCCCGTAAAATCAAACCTGTTCTGCTTACTCCGCGGCAACTCTTCCCATGTGCTCGCACGTCACACGAGCGACCCCGCGCAGGTTGCACAGAAACAAAACGTGCAGAATTACGTAACGTCTTCGCAGTGCCCAAAATGTTTACGCGAAAAAAAAACGGGAATTACAACCGCTGACGAAGTCAAAAGAGTGAGACGTTTCGGAACCCGCCCTATTTCTATTCTGATTTGGTGAGTGACTGCTTGCAAGTGGCAACCGTAGCCGTGTATAGCTTTGTTTCCCGAAAAACTCCTTTGCACGACTTTCCGCGAAACGTGCCAAGCTCTGGAAAACCGCATCCTCAACCCCATCCGTAATCTTGGCACCTGAAGTAGAGGGTTTAACAAAAACCCTTCAGGTCGGGAACTGACGCGAAGGTGAAGGCGAAACACAGACCACCAAGGAAATTTTCTTGACGTCCCGAAACGTCAAAAAGATTTCTTCAGTGGTCTGTGTTTCGCCTGCACCTCATATCTTTGCATCTATTCGCGAGGGAAACGGAAAACAAAGACAAAGAAAACTGGATGAAAAGAAAAACCTGCTGACACGTGACCGCAATGGGATAGTCACGCAATACACGAAAGGGGAAAGCGAAGTCGCACAAGAAATCAGGCTGCTGCCGTCGCCGTAACACGCTTCCGTTTGCACGCAACATAGGGAGCAAGGCACTCGTACACCCAGACAAGCAGACGAGCAAGCCACCTTATCTCGTGGAAAGCGGCAGCCCCCTTATCTCCTTGCTTATCTCTTCACAGAGGCAAATAGTGCCAAGTGGCCCTCACTCGAAATTTTTCGGAACGCTGGGGCATGCGTAAAAACACCACGATAAATAGCCCAGCCATGACAATAAGCGTCGTATTGTGGGCAGCACAGTTGGCAAAAAAAAAAAAAAAAAACGCCCGAAGCTGCAGTTCGCGGCTGTTAAAAGATAAGAGGATAAAAAAAAAATTGCCTCCCCCAGCTTGTTGCTACACATTTCTATAGCGGGTGACGCCACAAAGTCTGAAGTATTCAAGCGCACCGTTTATCGAAACCTTCCCGATTTTCCACTTCGCAGACGTTTCAGTTTCGTCGAAGGTCGCAATTTCCCGACTTATCTTTGGCTCCCGACGCGGAAGTGAGAACACACTCAGGAACTGCAGACGACGACTGCTCAGCCAGTTCAAAGCGCATTTTGCAAGGTCAATTGAAATAGGTCGCGAAGCCGGAGCCTGAATGCGGTCCAGAACCAAGTGCTAGCGACATCAAATTAGCGGTGGAACTAAAGCGCCAAAATGAAATGAGTGGACAAACACGACTAGAAGGGGAAAATAATTAGGACATATTTTGTGTTTCAAAAGCATTCGAAAACAATTGCAGTGATTCCTTTTTAAAATGTTTTAGTTGTGTGCATTTTGTTAGAAAGTATAGCGCTTGCTTTGTAAAAATTTTTATGACAGCGTTCGCTCAGAGCAGCCGCAATGGCAGCGGGACGATGCCAAGGTTGACGGTGCTCTGATGTCATACCCTTGTCATATCTTTTGACCATTCTGCTAGCCCTACTTTTTCCTCGTTGCTTGTTGCTCGAGTTCTTGGTGTGCATCGTTCGTGTACAGTTTCCGCCTTTCCCTTTTGCCAGCGCTTCTGTGTAGTTTCGTTCGGTTGGGTGCGGTTCTGTCGCTTTTGCCCCAAAAGGGCATCCTCTGTGGCCATGGGGCCCCCGTACGCAAAAAAGAGGTGTGCGGTTGCACGATGTGCGAGCGATAACCTGTCTGGCGGCGTCACATTTCATCGCTTCAGCGCTACACCTGTGACATTCAGCGCGACACCTGAGGCGAGGACGAAGGAAAAAGGCACAACGAGAACTGACTACATAAAAATAGCGTTGGTGGTCGGCACTCGTCGTGTCTTCTTTCTTCGTTCTCGTGTCGGGTGTCGCGCTGAAGCGTCGCGGCGTTCAGCAGTTTATTTTTCCCGCCAAGCAGCACGTGACGCTGACGTCACAAATATGACGTCACTAAAACACGTGACTTAAACGTCGCGTTTTTGTTTTAATTATGACGTCACTTTTTAGTTGTCCACGCATTTCGAAGACGGCGCAGGCTGCGCACCATGAGCCGCCATGTTTTGAACGTATAGGCTTCTATGTAGCCTACGCTACCATAGTACATCTACCTTGCATTTTGTTCAGCGAAACCGACGCGGGAGCCAGCCGTCTTTCCATGTTGCGCGAACAGCCTGGGAGGCGCCTTGGCGCCCGCTTCAGTGTCACTGTACCGATAGCCCGCACACGACAGTCATAAACTGCGCTCAGGTACCACGGCGCCGCGTTAGATCACAGGGACGCAGACACGCGCACGCGTTTTTATAGACTGACCGCATTTAGTTTTCCTTGACACCATTGCGAGTCGCGTACAGTCGTCAAAAGTTTAGAGCCCAGGGGGTTCACTTCTAAGCTTTATATTGGGACTCCAGGAGCATTCGTGGAAGTACTACCTATTGCAGGAGGCAGTAGCAGAAATCTTCTCACGTTCAGGAAATTTGGAGCGGCGACACAGTGTGGCTCGAAAGAAAACCCCCTGGGCTCCAAACTTTTGACAAAGGCTGTACTTGGCTAACCCTGCAGGTTCCCTTCGCACGGTGCGCTCCGTGCAAAAATTGCTGCACGTAAACGTCAAGAGCCGTAACCAGCGTAAGATGAGGTACCAATTAGCAGTCGGCAGTTTCTCACGACGTACCGGTTCATAAGCCGTGTCGCAGCAACAAACTGACCGCCGGCGACTAATATAGCCTGTCAGCAGTTCTCCTAGCTGCCCATAGGTGGCGCGAGAATCTGTAAATTGCAGAGCTTTGTTTTGGTTGCGCCTCCGTGTTGTTCTGAGCATCCTCGTCATACAACAGGTCCGCAGGGCAGCGCAAGTCAATGGAGCCCTGGAATGAGGACCGAACCCATAACCCAAGCAGGGATTCGACCCCGTGGCCTCGTGCTCAGTAATAGAACGGCTACGGACAGGTGCTTGACGTTAGCATTGGAGACCCATAGTTAAACTCGACAGTAAGGTAACACGGAGTCAGTTGATGTCATGATCTTGCGCACTTCTAGACGCCAGGCGATATTTCATGTTTTGATTAAGATAAACAGTTCTGATTGCAGCCGCCGCAGTGGTTCAGTGGTTATAATGCTCGGCTGCTGAACCGAAAGACGCGTGTTCGATCCCGACCACGACGGCCGCAGAGCACGGCGGTCGCATTTCGATGGAAGGAATTAGCGCCAGAAGCCCGTGTACTGTGCGATGCCAGTGCAAGTAAAAAAAACCCATGTGGTATCAGTTATCCGAAGCAGCCCAAAACAAATGAGCACAGTCTTGGTCGCCCGATGTTCACTAGGGATCAAGTTCACCACGCAGCTAAATGAGGAAAACATTGAAGACGACACAATACCGCGGCGCGTTGCAAAAAAAGAAAAAAGACGCAGACTAGAACAGCAAAAGTAATAAAGAATAACGGTTAGGAAACGCAGCTCTGCTCACAGCTCGTCCGCTCCGCCGCGGCACGCCGCGCGCGCGAGGCGGCTGAGAGCTGCGGAAACCCTGCCCGGGCGCCGTGCAGCGCGTTCCGAGAAGGCAAGGCCCAGGGAGCAGCGCGCGCAAAAGTGGCAAAAGCTTCACGACGGGAAGGGGGAAGAAACAGGCGGAGAGGGCGGCGAAGGCGCCCCGAAGGAAGGGGCGGAGCAGCACAGTTGGCTGTCGGGCCGCTAGTTGAACGTCTCAGAAATCATGTCTGTCGTTCCTGGTCGAAGAGGTGCATGGGGGAAAGAAAGAATGAAAAAGACGAATGCCGGGAGAGGGGGGCAGGAGGGGGGAGGCAACCTCTGGTCCTCTGGTATCCGCCACCACAGATCTCAGAAACGGCCATCGGAGGCAGAACGAATGTTGCTGTCAGCCTCCCTTCCTTTTCAGACGTGTTCAGAGAGCTACAGCGCGCTTCCTGGGACGCCGTGCGCTGAAGCCTGCAAGTCGTAGGTGGCGGCAAGTGCCGCTGACGCCCTCTACGAACTCCCGCTACACGGACACAGGAAGAGAGAGAGAGGCCCGAGGGTCGTTGTTCTGTCAACCACTACTCGCTGAGAGATAGGGTAGCCAAGAGAACAAACAAGGGGGGAAAGGACTCCTCTCAGCTGCCCCAATGCTATGAGCAGCCGTCAGATGCAGCTTCTTCAGCTGTGCAGCCAAGATTCGCCGCGAAATTCGTCTCGGTAGTCACGCCCACATGTGTTCCTTTTAGAGCGCAGCTCTTTGGCGTCCGTTCCTGGGTTTCGCGTCGTCGTCGGCGTCGGCCTCGTAACCAGCTCCGCCCCCAATGTCACGCTTTTCAATTGGTCGAAATGCTCGTGACGTCACAGTGCGCGAATTTCAAATGGGGCCAATTGTACTTTGGCTAGTAACCATGCAACCAATCAAAGGGATCGTATAGTGATGCTGCAACTAAGTTGGACTGAGTTTAGTTAATTGCTTAATTAATCAATTAGCCTAATTAATATAGAGGAGAATGAAGAGGTCAGAAGAAAAGAAAAGAAAGACGCGCGCCGCAGCGACAACAGCGTCCGCGGAAGGAGACGCTGCTGGAAAAAACACATAAGTACGAAGCCGCGTTCCCTCCACCACCACGCACTTCCCCACTCAGTAAGACGTTGCTCGTTTCATATACGTTGTGTCGAACATCCTAGATAGTTCCAACAATTGACAGGTTAATGACAGAACACGATGGATAGAAATACAATAATATAAATATGAAATAGCCTAATTAACCTTTCTAGTTAGACCGCATAAATCAATAAAACCGAGAACGAAATTGGTCGAGTTGGGGAATCGAACCAGGGTCTCCGGAGTGCGATACGAGCACGCTAGCCACTCCGTAATGCCAGCTGAATGGTTTGGAATGAACAAAGGCGCGTCTAGCTAATACGGCGTCTTCGTTCACCCACATCTTCCACCTTTCCCTTACGGCGAGGTGCAGGTGTCCACCCAGATATGCGAGAGAGATACATTTCCTTTCCTCAAAAAATAAATTTACCGTCCAGCAAGGCGTACAGCCGAATTGGCGATGGCGTTCTGTGGACTCCCTGGCAGCGTTGCAAGACGCTGTCGCGTTCCACTCTTACAGGCGAAGCTTAACATGTTAACCACACATCAGTAACACACGCAGACAGCCAATGGACGCGTCATTCGCTGGCAGCACTTGATTCATCATTCACAACCACATTCTTAACGTACGCTCCCTTGCCGCACATGCCAAGGACGTACACCACGATCACATTCTGCGCCATTCCTCTGTACTTTGCTTTGCTGAAACCTGGATGGATCCCGAAGAGCCTCTCGAAATCATAGATTTCCTATACTGCTGTGGTGCTCGCAGAGACCACAACAGAGCGGCGGGAGTCGCTATCTATTTGTGCATAGGTCTCTCTGCAATACCAGTCGAAATGTTTGGCACGTCACATGAAGTTGGCGAACTGTGCGCCGCAAAGTTGCCCAACGGCTTGCTGGTAGTAGCTGCCTACTTCGCCCCTACCGCACTCACGAAAGACGTCGTGCACTTCCTGCAACTCTCATTAACCGTCCATCGATCCACACCGATGTTAGTAGTGGGGGACTTTAATGTTGACATAAAGACAAACAGCAATTTCCTAACACTTATGCGGGAGAACATCCCGTTCCTCTCGCTCGTAACGCGTCCCACGGCTGTGACAACCTCGCGAGGCACTTGTATAGATCTCGTCTTTGAGCATCAAGCATTGGTGTGCCAATTCGAACATATATCACTCTATTTCTCCGACCACAAAGCTTCCTTCATGACTGTCAAGAACTGTTAGTGGAGTCTTCCTTAAAGGAATACGTGTGAAAAATAAAAAAAGATTCTGTGATAGCGCATACATGTGTTGCTCGATTTCTTTGCCTCAATCTATCGAAAAGGTGAAACAGCTTATTTGCTGCGCTCAAATTTCGCATTAGGAAGTAACGTAATCGTCGGTAATTTTTTGAGCCCCTCCTCAGCAGCAGTGCGCGTCGGACTCACTTCCAGAATTCTTCCGGCATGCCTTCAGGCCACCGCCGATCCAACCTTGGACCGTGCCGCCCCCAAACGGGGCTGCTGGGGTGCCGTACGCCTCCTAGGCGAGCCCCGCGTCCCCAGCTGCTGTGGGGTTTTCCTCCCGAGCTCTAGTGCATTCTACCGCTCGCTGAGGGACCACCGCCTCTTCTACCATGTCCTCTGATCCCGACAACGAAGGTTGGCGCCCCGCACAACGCGGACGGAAACCGGCGTCTACCTCGACCAACAACGAGCCTCCTTCAATCAACCGTGCTGACTATCAACGGCACCTCCCACCAAGTGTCCAAATGCGAGGCCAGCCCGGCTGACTCCTGCAAGAGAGAAGTGCACGACGCCAACACGCACCTCCCACCAAGTGTCCAATGACGAGGCCAGCACAGATGACGCCTGCGAGAGAGTAGTGCCCGATGCCAACACGCCTCAGCACCAACTTGTGACGAACATGGAGGCCCCGGGTTTACTGATTCTTTTTGCGCGTGTGATAGGGCATGATTTGCTGCAATGGCTGTATGTCGCCTCTTACTGAACAGTTTTAGCCACTGTACGTTACTATACGTTCGAGGGAACCCCGTCTCTAAACTTGCGCCTCAAAAAAAGAGGTAATTTCTTGTACGCAGTTCAAGCTGAAACACAAAGCGCACTAATAAAAAAAAAAAGAGTAAAATCACGATGCGTCCGGTTCCACTGAAGTGTATCCACGCTCTCGGCGCGAGGTGAACCCGGGGTGTTGGAACTTGAACCCATATCGCATCGACAGGAACCAACGCTTGCGGCACAGAGGTTGAAATCTCGCCAGCGGTGGTCGCAGGAAGCCCGAGATTAAGGGCCAAGCCACGAAATTAAATTTAAAAAAAGAAGCAAGACTCAGAAGAACACCAACTAAAGTTTCACGCAGAAAAATGGCAGAGGGGCCCCCGACCCACAACTACCGTAGTGGGCCGGGCAAGAATTCATTTCATTTTCCGCGCAGTCATCCATCCATCCGTTCATTCATTTAAGGCGTCCCCTCTCGCACATATATGAAAGAGGAGGAGGTGGAGGACACAGTGGAGAAACAGGCTCACGCACTACAGAGCACGCCGACGGGGCTTGCGAAAGCTCTGCTTGTACGCAGGCATGCGCGTGCGTGCGTGCGTGCGTGAGACAAATACTCTTCGCATACGCGCGTAGACGCAAAGAGCAGGATAGAAAGGTAAAAATAACCGAATAAAAACCCTCCGGGGGAGAAAAAAAAGCGGAGAAGACGGAGAAGGGTGAGAAAAGAAAGCAAGAAATAAACGCGATAGAGAACCACGCGTGACATTGATGACGACAGCAGCAGCAGTAGCAGCAGCAACAACGGCGCGGATCTTCGTCGGTGTATCTCTTGTGTACAGCATTGCATTATAAAGTCCGCGCAGCAAAAAAAAAAAAAAAGCAACAGTCAAGAAGAAGCGAAGAAAGAGCAATGGGCTGAGGCAGCAGGGAAGAGAAGGGAAGATAGAGAGAAAGAACGGAAGGAGACGGGCTTAGGTTTGACACTGCACACAGCGAGGGCCCGGCCTTTCGCGCTTGATCAGAGCCAGCCGGGGCAGAGTAGGGGAAGGGGGCTGGGGGAGGGAGCTCCTAGAGCAGACAGGGGCCTCTTTCTCTCTCCCTCCCGAGTAGACGCTCTCTCTTCTCGCGGCGCGTGGGGAAAGGAGGAAGGGGGGAGGATGCCTCAGAGAAGCTGCAAGTGCGCGGTGATGGATGGCTACAAAATGACGACGGAAGCAGCTTCCCACACGTGCGGGGCGCGACGGCGGCGAAGCCACCGCGGCTGCTTCGCGACATTACACTTGCCCTCTGGCACACGCTACCCCCCCCCCCCCCCCCCCCCCTTCCCTACAGCGTTTTTCATTCTACGCGGCGATAGTCAGCTCGGAAACACATACAAACAAAGTACGGGGAAACAGGCTCTAGTAGGAAGCGGTGACAAAAAAAGATAAACCGAAACTCCACGAAGTCAACAACAAACAGTTTCGTATTGGAGGAGGGAAAAAAAAGAGTGGCTAGGAGCACGAGAATGACAGAGAAAACACTACGACACAGGCTGAGGGAAAAGAATAAACCGGCGCTTGAAGCCGGTGCTGCAACAATGACACCGACAAGAATGCAGCCGTGCAGAGTCACCGAGGGTATACGTTTGACGTCGCCGCTGCCACCCCTGTTTTATTTCTATATGAACACTTCTTTTTCCTTTCTTTTGCAGAGGAAGGGGCGGAGGGGTCCCCTGTGGTGCGCGCTTGCCGTTGTCGGCTTCGGCGACAGGGCGATAACTGAAGGCATTTCGTTGTCGCCTGGCGAAAACGTACGCAGCAGAGACAGCGCTCGCATTCTACTAGCACGCGCTCCCGCCCTGAGTGGAGAACGGCCATAGTTAAGTTTCGTGTCTGCGTCCCAAACATGGTGTGTGTACACGGAAAGGCAAGTTCTTCAAGACAACGCCCCAAACTCGCCACGCAGGCGCTCGGTCGGGGTTCTCCGGTCTTTCCTTTGAGTGCCATTCCAGCACGTCAATTCAGGACGGCGAGACTAGAGCGTACTGGTGACAACCTTGTTCGGCTGGAAGACCCCCATTTGTCAATGTTAAACAATAGAAGTCGCTGAAATTTATTGAAAGAGGGAAACGTGGGCTGTCTTAAATTCGCGTGCCATGAATGCGGTACATTCGCTCCAGGAGTCTACCATGCTAGCGGCAACAAGATAACGCAATGTGGCGATACCATCCGCTCAGGCCCGACTTTCGTAGCAATTTGACGCATAAAATTCCTAAACCGCGAGTTCTGCCCTCATTATTACCACCATGGTTCAAGCTCTACCAGAACATGCCTAGACTTATACAGTCGTCTCCGACAGCAGACTGCCTGTAAAGACTGTGTAGACCTCTAGTATGTGGGCACTAAGCTGGCTGGTATATGTCTGCCTGAAACAAGACTTCAATGCCTAGAAGCTGTATGTGGATGACATCGTGGCGCAGACTGCCGGAAATGCAACATTTCGTGCCGAAAAATAGAGCCTGCGGAACAAAACGGCGTAGTTTCTATCGCCCTAAAGCGCGAACCTCAACGTAGACTCTCTGGTCTGTGTTTCCAAGTAGCTAGCGTGTTTCACAGCGCGAATGACCGTCGCCTCATGGGCATCCGCCGCACGACGTGCAGGAAGCGTGATTTTCCAAAGTTCCGTCGAAGGCAGCCTTTCTATCGACAGTCTTATTACACAAGGCAGCGTAACGCTTCCTAATAGCTTCGTATACAGCTTCTAGATCACTGAATGCAGGTCGCCTGCTCGGGTTATTCGCGCGTGCAATGTTGAAGAACGATCTTCTAAACTTTTTGTCCTCACACGACCTCACCACACGAAACGGTTCTTCTACAAGTCGCGCGCACAGATGCCCACAGAAGTTTTATGAGCACGGAAGACATGAAAAAGCTTGAGGCACATGGAGTTCAACGTCTCGAATCTGTACATGGGCTACGAGAGACGCCGCATAGTGAAGGGATCAGGGTTAATTGCGACCATTCGAGGTTCTTTAACGTGCACCGACATCGAACAGCACAATGGCGTCTTGAGTGTTTCGCCTCCGTCGAAAATGTGCCCGCCGCGGTCGTGATTCGATTCCACAACCTTTGTCTCAGAATCTGAATGCCAAAACAACTGAGCCACCGCGGCGTTGGTAATCAGCGGGTTTTGAGAAAAAAATCAGACGAAAAAGCTGATTTTTCGTCCTGGAAACTCGGCCTGACATTCGGGGCTTACACTCTAAACACAAACCAGTAAAAATGGGTTGGTTCCTAGCAGAATTTGCTAGGAACCCATTGCTGTTTCGTGTATTCTCCGGTGCTTCCTTGATGTGCTTGTTTTTTAGAACTGTATAAACTCTTGTGTTGCCTCCCTGTCAATAATTAGGATTGTAGACTCGTCAAGCTGACCAAGGGCAGCTTTTTTCTACGATTCCTCCATCTGTAGTGCTAGATGGGAAATAAACTTTGATTTGATTTGATTTCACTCCTACATAGGCGTATTCGTGTTTAGAGTGCAGGGGTGTACTGCGCTGAGAGTGTATGCGGAAACACAGAGCGCATACTAGGTGCTTATCATCGTCATCAGCCTGACTACGCCCACTACAGGAAGGCCTTTGCCATATCTCTGCAATTAACCCTGTCCTGTGCCAGCTGCGGCCACCCTATCCGCTCAAACTTCTTGATCTCATCCGTCCATCTAACTTCTCCATTCGGTTTTTTCGTGAACACCTGCGCCACCTCTCACGGCTACAGAAAACCAGTGACGGCTGAGTGAACAAGCCGTTATACTGCACTGCAGGCTCCGTACAAATATCCACCTTAGCACTGCGTGTGAGCGGACTGAGCACTAATGACCACGTTATAATAGCGCGCTCGTAAGCGAGCCTATGAGGTGTATAATAAACGCGGCGGCCAAAGTGGGCTGCCGTGCCAACCTGAAGTGGGGCAGAAGAACGCGCCGCTCCTCTCTCCAATTTAGCACTGCCAATAATAAACTACTCGCAAACGCAGTGCACGAGTTCGCCATCTTTTATTCCGCGCCAGCCGTGCCTCTTTCTCCTCGCTACGTCCGCCGGTCCCGTTAGAAGATATCATCGGGGCTCACTAAATCGGACTGCTTAGTATTCCAGCACACCGCACACGTCCGCCCCGGGGCGCAGCATGCAGTCTGAGCCGCTCACCGCCAGACGGCGCTGCACGCGTCGAATACCCGATTCTGGCGCGATTGCGGGCGGACGATGTAGCTGCCGATTTCGGGTACAGATAACCAACCGCACCGAGTGGAGGACGAACCAGGGGCGATCTAACCGCAAACGACGGCCGCGGACGCCCGCCATCCCAAGGCCAGTCTCTAGTGCACCCCAGACGACGAAGACGACAACAGACAAAGGAAGGGGGGAAGGAGTGAGTTGGAAGGTTTGAGGAAAGAAGTGCAGGCAGCAAAGAGACCGCGGCCGAAACTGGGCTTGATTAAAAACGATACCATTATGACAGGCGGGATACGACCAAGCTGAGAGAGGGGTAGTTTGGAGCACACGGATGAGTACAGTGAGGACGATTCGGCGCGAGCCCCGCAAAACGAGGCTTACAGCCGCCGCTGCGACCGTAGCTATCCTATCGCGGTCGTGCGTTGTACGCGCGCGCGTCCTATCCAATATAGAGCAAACTGCGGCGCGCGCACATGTGGCCAAACCGTCCTCGCCGCCGAGCCTTCCAGCACGCAGCCTGCTCTCTACCGTGCCTGTCTTCTTCCTGGCGGCGGCCACGATGAATAGTCCGCCTGCCCCTTGACGAGGGCTTAGCCTATCAGTGGCCGCGCACGTGCTCGGAGTGCCGATGGCCCGGCATGCCTGCCTCGCCGGATCGCCTTCTTCGCTTCGCCGAGGCGAGCGGGGTACCGAAAGCGGCAGGAAGGGGGGGGGGGGGGGGGGGGGGGGGGGGGGGGGGAGCTTTGCGGTGTGTGCTGCGGTGGTGGGTGCGGAAGCCAATCATCGGTAATGCTTCCGTCTCCCCAGGCGTTCGTGGAACGCTCGGAAAAGAAACGGTGTTTCAGTTTGCTCCGGATGAAGACGACTAGGGAACGGGGGCCGGCGCTGCGTTTGGCACTAAACAGCGTACCGTTGATGGCGCCAGTTGAGAGGATATACCGCAAGATGCCTGCAGGTAGGGCAGGGCAAAAACATTAAATGTAATTTCAGGACGTAGTAAAGCGCATTAGCTAGACGACAAGACGAAACAAGAATGAGCAGGACACGCGACGAGCTGGAACATTCATCTGGCTTTATTCGCGGTCCGGGCCAGTAAATATTAAAGAAGGAAGCGCAGTACGAATTCCCGTAAACAAAGCCCATTCAGGATACGTCAATTCCGTCCTAACGAGCGCCACAGACGTATCGCTGACACACTCAGTTCCTTTCTTTTTTTTTTTTTTACACGCAAGCTTTCAACACATCTCGGTGCCTTTCACACCAAGAAGCTTTGTCTCGTGCTACCGTGGCTCACACCTTTTTGCCCTTTGTTCCCCAGAGCGATCACTGATGCAGCGTTCCCTCTGGAATATGTAGGCCTTCCCGCAGGTGAACGAAACTTCATAAACGACCCTGATGCAGCGAATCACAAACTCTTCAGCATGTTTCTTTCTAACATCCGTTCTTTCATTCGCTGCGCGAGATGCACAATCGAAGTTGGGCGAGCTTTTGAAGAAAGCGTCGTTCCTCTCATATTTGTGTTTGTCCTGCGAATGCGCTATGCAACTTCCTGAAACTATGAACCATGTATATACCCCGTCCGCAAGTTCAATTGAGCCCTTGAATGTAACGTCTTATCGCCAATTCAAAGTCGTCGACAACGGTACTGATTCACACAGAGTAAAAAGATCCCCTGTTCCGTAAGCGTGCCTATATAGACACCTGTTCGCCGGTACTCTCGAGCATGGCTGGAGCCCAAACTGAAGGGCCTATAGAAGCCATTCGCAACACACTGAGACACGCTTTTATGTTATCAGTAACACATAACCACGCTCCTTTGTGAGACAGGCGCAAGAAAAATATAACATCTCTCCGAGTCCGGAGCACTGAATCGAACTTCCTCTACCTCTTGCACCAAAGGCACGTGCTTCTATAGCTGGGTTCAGCTTTCGGCAAGCAAGAGCAGCAAGTTCGGCGCACTACTGTGTGGCGGCGAGCCGGGCCGGGGTTTTTTTTCTTTTCGCACAAAGTAATCTAACGAGAAACCGTGCAAAAAAAATCAACAAACAAACAAACAAGGAGTCGGTCGGTTGCAGGTCGCAACTGGCGTGGGCCGCGAGCTCCATGCGACCGCAATCACCACCAAAAGGCAGCGGCTGGAAGAGCGTGTCCTACGTGCCACAACAGCCACCTCCATGTGAAAAGAGATGGCACTTCCGCTCCAGCGCCGCACATACATCCGAGTTTCTCCAAAGTCAGCGCGATATACAGCAGGCTGGGAGATAAACAACGAGGGACGCGGAGCGGAGAGCTTCCCCTCCCCATCTCTACTGCTGTCGCTAGCGCAGGGAGGCGCGGATAAGCGCAGAATATATGTATACACACGGGACTGCGCAGCAAAAGAGAGGTGAAGAGACAAGAGAGCTCCAGAGGACCAGCAGAGTCCAGCGAAGCGGCCGCGGAGCGTCGTCCCGTAATCTTTTCGCCGGTTTATTTTCGGCGCCGCCGCTCTCCTCCGGCAGCGGAGCGGGCGCGTGATGAGGAAGAGGCGGCGGCGGGGTTCGTTTAGTCCACTTCACGCATGGGGAGGCCCGGATAACACTCCTTTAATTGGTTTATAATTACGAGAACAATCGAAAATGAGGGACGCCCCCCCCCCCCCCCTCTCTCCCGCAGCGCGTCTTAGCCCTCCTCTCCTCCTTCCCGCTTTAGACCTCGCCCCACTATTCGTCCCCCTCTCCCCTCCCTCTCCCTCCCTCCTTTTCTGTCTCTGCCTTTGTGCGATCCCTCCTCTTTCTTGTATAACTGCACTGGGGGCCTGTTTTCCCACTGCGGACTTCCTGGTGCACTGTA
The DNA here is from genome assembly GCF_055824585.1 of Amblyomma mixtum. NCBI lineage: Eukaryota > Metazoa > Arthropoda > Arachnida > Ixodida > Ixodidae > Amblyomma > Amblyomma mixtum. The sequence goes on along the minus strand of NC_143013.1, from coordinate 265,575,215 downwards.
TAGTGCGGCGGATGAGAGACAACGAAGCTCTCGCCAAGCCTGCCCGCCTCGTTCCTTAAGCATGCCCTCCTCTCCCCCCTCCCGCCCTCCCCTTCCACTCCCCGGCATGTTTTTGCTTCTGTCTTTCAAATGTTTGCTCCCAGACAGTTTACAGAGCGCCGAGCGCAGGCGCCCGACGAGCTATTTGCGCCGCGCCATTGTTAGGAAAGAAAGTCGTCCAGCTCCTTCTCCGCTTCTGCCGGTTCGTCGTCGTCCGTCCCCTTATCATCCCGGGATTAATTCGTAACGCAAGGCTACCCATCGGGGTCTCTCCGAGCTCCAGCAACCCGCTCTGATTGCGCGCTACGGAGAACGCGCTCGAGGAGCGGCAAGGCTGGCGTGGCGGTTGGCTGTTGGATCGAGCGAGACCTACGCAGTCACGTGCGCAGGTCCTGAGGCTGACAGATGCGTTACTCTGGGCGCAAAGTCGCAAGGTCCCAGTCACGTATGGCTGCCATTAAGTCCAATGTATGCACTTGAAAGTATAGCACTGCAAAGCGTCATAGTGGAATACACGTTGACTAGAGCCTCGCAGTACGTCCTATCAAGAAATAGTAATCATCATCATCATCAGTCCAACTGCGCCCACTGCAGGACAAAGGCCCGACCCTGCGGCCACAGCAGTGTGGAGGCGCGTTACTATACAGTCACGAGCGATATGAAATGAAACAGTCGGCCCCTAGCCGAAGTCCGAACTTTATTTCTACTTTCGCATAGAACATGGTTGGTTGGTTTGGTTAATGGGGTTTAACGTCCCAAAGTTCGCATAGAACTAGAGCAGGCGTTAAACTACTCAGGCGCTCAGATGAAAACGAACTTCGCAACAACCACATACTATAGGTTCCTTACTAATGAAGTTCTCGCTAACTGCATGCTAATAAGGTGCATTTACATTTCGTGTTGCTCCGTTCGTTGCAGCTCCCGCAGCTGCCAACAATATAGGCTCTGGTTGATCTAGTCTCTCTCAGCTGAAGCTAAGACTATATGCGTTGCGCTATGCAAACTTAAAACAGCACCTGGAACACACATTCCTATCTGAAATAACATCATGCTGAGTGCACCGGAACACTTGTTATTCTCGGCTATTGCTAATATAAGCTCAGATGAACAAACGCAACTAGTGTCTTCATCTTCTTTTTTGACCCAGCAGGCGGCGTCAACCTGCGTACTGGGCACGCTTCTCAAAAGATCCACGTTAAACTAGACTCGTTTCTCTCAACTTGAAGACCACGCCACCTTCAGCCACGAAACGCTAGGTGTCGCTATTTGACAGTCTTTTATTTTTTACTTCCCATCTCCGCCCTTCGTGGGCAGAAGCAGCACAATATGCGACTTGAAGTTCCACGCCCCTCATTGTGTGTGCACTAAGGATGCAATGCATTTTCCTCCTGTTTTTCGAAGCCAAGCGGCAAACGGCTAGGCATCTAAAACGCAGGGTTAATTGCAATGCATGAAGGAAAAAAAGCGGAGTCCCTTAAACTTCCCGAAAGGAAAATGGCTGCCACAACAGTGAAGAAACATCTCAGAAATGAATCTAAGCCAAACCCAATGCCATGGATTCCATTTTGTTCGGATGTAAAGAGGTCGCGCGCGTATGCTGCCTGAAGAGCAAGAAAAATTCCCCCGAGTTTCTGCTCGTGCTTTATAGTAATCAAAATTTAAAGTCCGTGCAGATATTCTGCCGGGAGTTACCGAAACGGACATTTACTTTCCTTCGCCCATTTTTTAGCTGCGCGTAAAAAATGTAATTGTAATACTTCGTTTTTAACGCGCATGATCTTCCAGGACTCAATAACTACAAATTATTCGGCACACGGAACCCTATCCTCCCTCGAAATAGAAAGAAAGAAAAGAAAGAAAGAAAGAAAGAAGAAAAGAAAAAGAAAGAAAGAAAGAAAGAAAGAAAGAAAGAAAGAAAGAAAGAAAGAAAGAAAGAAAGAAAGAAAGAAAGAAAGAAAGAAAGAAAGAAAGAAAGAACGAGAGAAAGAAAGATGTGTGTGGAATTTGAAAGGGAGTTCCCTTCAATATCAGCTAACACCATAAGATACAAACAGTCGACATTCAACAAGATTTAAAAAGAAAAACGGCAAAAGGTACAGGAAGTAAAGAAGCCACACGGCCCGGGCCAGAGACACGCGATAAGAATTTCTACTCGTTACGCCATCACGAAAATGGCCGCGGAGATCAAAAGGAACGCGATACGCATAATCGCATTGCGGTAACAAGATGATGGTTCCTCTTTCGCAAAAAAAAAAAAAAGAGGTACACGAAGACAATAAAAAAAATGAATTAAAGGCACGCAGGGAAACATGACTCCATCCACACAGGCGGCAGGCACGTGCTTGCATATACACCTCTAGATGGACGCACCGACGGGGGAGGAGGACGAGAAGGTTTCAACAAAGTATGCGTCCACGTACCGAGCTTAGAGACAACGCTGACCCTATACTCCCACACAGAAACAGTAACTCGCGCAACTCGAAAGAAAAAAAACATCAACACAAAGGCAGGAACAAAGGACGAAGAATGACACAGGACCGCTACTCTGTTTCATTTTTGTTTTCCACTTTCATTTATTCCTGTTCGAGGTTAGGATCTCTACCCCCAGCGAATTTGCATAATAAAAGACCGCTCACGCCCCTGCCTCCTCCCCCTACCCCGTGCGCCCCACGGAGCAAAAACCGATGACCCGTCACTCTTATTTCTCCCTTCAATTCCCCCCCCCCCCCCCCCCCCCACCTCCTCCACCCCTCACACTCCTTCCAGACGCGCTCGGCTCAAAATGTCTTTTTATCTACTTGTCCCCTTTGTTTTTCTTCTTTTCTTCCGCGCAGACAGTCCCTCTCGAGACTTCACCGTAAGAGTATTTCTTTGCGCGATGTTTCCGGATAGTAAAAGCAAAAAAGGCGCACATAAAAAAAGACAAAAAGAAACACAGCGAGCAAGCCGAGGCTGCGTGCATGGTCAGCCTTATAATACGTGCTTCTGAGTTACACGTCCCACAACTTGAGTTCCGTCCCCCGACCAGTGCCCCAAGTTTCGTAGGTCCCCTAGATCCTTGTTTCTTCCTCCAACGTGCCGCTTCGCTCTCCCGTGTTTCTTTTTTTCCCCAATAACGGGGAAAAAAACGAGAGAAAAGGAAAGAGACAGTAAGGGGACGAATAACCAACCTTCGTGTGTCAAGTAATTGATATTCTGGGTGCTGGATAAGGTTCATTGTCTCTATCGATTGTGCTCGGGGTACCTATAGCTGTGACTGCGTCAGGGAAACTTGCGTGGTCGTAGTAGTAGTAGTAGTAGTAGTAGTAGTAGTAGTAGTAGTAGTAGTAGTAGTAGTAGTAGTAGTATGCACCCTGGCCAATCCCCCGCCGTGGGTATGTGCCATTAAGCCTGAGGACATTATCATCATCAGTAGCAGTCATAATAGTAGTAGCAGCAGTCGTAATGGCTGCAGTAGTCACAGTAGTAGCATGCCACCCGTAACAAACTACTCAATGTACTAGTCCCTAGTCAGTGACCACGAGATTCCCTAGCCTATAAAAATCAAGCACGTGCATCAACTGACCAATGAGAACGTCCCATTTGAGGTCACGTGATCAAGGGATGCAGTACTATGCAGTTCCGGATGAGTGCCGAACGAGACAGGGAAAAATTCCGGGAGATTTCTTTTTACTTGGCACGGACTTAATATTTGGTAACGATTGTGTTTTGTCAGTTCTTGTGCCGTTATCTATGTTCGGCGCTGTAGAAGTAAATTTGGCACAGGGCAGTGCGCAGGCGCGTCTGCTCAGAAACCTCCATGAGGTTTTCAGAGCTCAAAGCCTACACATGCCTTTTGGTTCCCGTCTCGAACCCAAATGCCTCCAAAACCGCCTTGCTCTAAGTCCTTCCATACCGCATTCCAGGCCCGCTGCAAAGATCTGAAAAGGACGCCATATGTGATACGGGTAAAGAAAAAAAAAAGGAGAAAAGAGAAAACTCCCAAACCCGGTCCTGGGCGCCGGCTATAATCCCTATACAGACAGCCCGTTTGACCGCGCCAAGGCGTCATTTATCACCCCATTATCGTCCTCTTGCCTCAAGTCGGCCACCACGAAAACGGCATAACCAAAACTCGCTCGAAAAACCAGACCCGCGGAGGATCCGCTCCTCGGGCGGAGCGTCACGAACGCAAGCCCAAGACAGCCAAGAGACAAAAAAAAATCAAAGAAAAACGAAAGGGCGAGGAAGGTGGGGATAAAGAAAAACGAAAACCACACCCGCACAAGCACACAAAAAAAGGAGCACGCACGGCGTCATGCGGGAGCGCCAATGCAAGCAGCGAGAAGTGAGGCGGCGATCGGCTAACGCGATATGGCCAGACACGCGAACCAGTACGCACGCAGCGGCGCATGAACAGCAAGACCTGTCGTCTCCCCCCCCCCCCCCCTCCCCCCCTTCCCAACAACACGCTTAACGTACGTGTTACTAAGTTACGCTTCATCTGCCTTCGCATGGGCGCCGGCTTGAAACAACCGGGGGCTGTGCGCTGCTGAAACCTGCATATATAGCTGCGGAGCGCAATTAACAGATGCAAGACGACAACACGTTTTTCTTTCTTAATTTCGTCTGCAACCTAGATTATTGGGACGCCGTCTTTCCTTCCTTTTCTTCCTCCTTTTTCTTCCAATATTTAGAAGCCGCAGGCATAAACTGCGTCGGAATTATTAATCGCACCGGGTGCGGCGTTCGATGCTGACGCTAGCAGAGCGACTGCTCGCGCCTCTGGCAAGACTTGTTTATGTAGGCTATAAACAAGGCCGGCGGGGTAAACAGCAAAATAGAGTGTTCAGTTCGGTCTGTGCCGTGCACCGGCCCAAGCGAGGGGAACAAGAGAAACAAAAAGTAAAAGAGAAAGAAATACAAATCCCAAAACTAAAGAGATAAAAGTGGCGACCGCGTCTACGTCCTATCTCACGTCACCCGGAGGTATACACTATATATGTCTATTTACTGACCTACTATCTGTATGAAGCGATCACAGCAGCGCATGATATATACAGGAGATGCAGTGTATAGATTAGGGATAAGTTAGCCGTGCGGCTCAGACAGGACATGTTTATTTGGGTCACTGCCAACGCAGTCAACAAAATGTCGGCCGCGCAAACGAGGTGTAGAGTATAAGTGAACCGAATGCAAAGCTCAGTGGAGCCGGAGGCAAACATACCCCCCCCCCCCCCCCCCCCCCCCCCCCCCGTAGGGATAAATGGATGCGGCGTCGTAGCGCCATCTTTTAGAGAGCAATAAAATACGGCGATCGAGTTATCTGAGCGAAACGGTTCTCCGCCTGATATAGGTCATACCGAAGGATGATGCCTCCGCAGAAGAAGAGCCTAGCGCAGTAACGATAATCACATGATAATTACGCCGCCCGTTTTTTTTTTTAATCTGTTTTGCTTCGTCATCCGCGAGCCTAGTCCGCTCACAGCTATAAGTCTTCGAAAGCGACACACTAAATAAAGCAAGCTGCGGAGAGGAGGAGGAGGAAGAAGGGGGAGGATTACCTGCGCGATGTGCACGTTTGGTCGGGTCGGGAGGAGAACGTGTGTGCACAGGGATAGATGGCTGCAGTGCACCTCGCGCGCGTTGCAGCCAGCGAGGGACCGTTACTTTGTGCGCTCGCACGAATGAGCAACCTTGTGGCAAATCTAATCTGGCGCCGGCCCGCGCGGCGCGAGCGTGACAAAGTGCGGCGTGCACCCCTAATTAAACGCAATAGCCGCCGGCCTAAGTATATAGGCAGGAGACGTGGGCGCGGAGGGCGTCGCTCGCTCGTGCTGGTTACGGGCTCAAGGGGGACCGAGCACGCAAGAGCCCGCACACGGGCGAGGACGACGTGTGTCGTTTCGTGTGCACTGCGAGGCGAAAACAGCGCTGGCGAAACGTGTACAGACGGGGACAAAAGTCTCCAAACCACGTGTTCCTCAAACGAAGCTTATACATAGCTCTACAATCAGACAGCGGCTGGAGACCGCACTTGTGGAGATGAAAGACCAAAAATTTAACTTTTACCTCCACAAGTGTGGTCACCAGCCGCCGACTAACAGCAGAGCTATCGGTTTCGTTAGAGGAACGCGTGGTCCGGAGACTTTTGTCCCCGGCTGTACAAGCCAGGGGCGAACGCGAAGACGGAGGTTTGAGCAGTGCGCGTTCTCTCAGACAGTATATGCACTGACCAGAGGAGCAGAAAAGGCGTCAAAAGCAGTCCTTTGTTCTTAGCTTGAGGCTTCATTTAAATCTACGCTTCTAGTTGCGCATTTAGACACCGCTAAGTAGGCACGCGAAAAAATATTAAAAAAGGTGCGTGTCGGGCACTTCACCTCGGCGCGCTTGGCTGTGACACCGACAGTGTAAAAGACAACGACAGATGACCAGCCAGCAGCCATCGCGGACAGACGCTGCGACACTTGGATCTGTTTGCTTAGGAGCAAATGTAAACACACAGCGAGTCCGAAATAGTAGGCCCCTCGTCGTCCGGAGTTGCGCGCACGGTGTGTGGCCTCGGAAGCAGGTTGTTCATTGCTTCGGCAGTGGCCACAACCGACCCCCTACAGGTTGCTAACCACACAAACCACACAAGTGAGGAGAAAACTGTCGGTGACCCGTGGGGCGCCAAACATTGAATTTCCCGAATTTCTTGCATAGAACCTAACCTAAAGAGGCTAACCAACAAAACAAATACCCACAAATTTCAGTGAAGAATTAAGTTTAGCGCATTAAGTCTAATCATAAAGTGGAAAGAACTGGTCTAAAATGCACCGCTGTACTCGCGGGGCTGTGTCGCTGCCGCCGGTGGCGCTCCAGTAGGACGCTGTATAGCCCAGGTTTTGCAAATAGACGCAACAAGCAACCCGGTGCATGGCGCTCATATACACCGCGATCGCGCACGCCTCACTTACTACCAGCGGCCAGAGTAAGCCTGCAACCAAGCGTGCCTCAATCACTAGTCTGGCGACAGTAGAGATCGAAAAAGGAGGCGGACGATGGAGAGACCGGGTTGAAACCGCGGGCTCGTCGCGCTTCCCAGAGTTCGCTGCACCATGACGGGCAAAAGTTTTCTCCCATACATCTCGCACTCGCGTAAGAAAAAAAAAATAAGAAGCGCAAGAGCGAGAGACAGCGAGGAGTATATATAGGAAGAAAGCACAAAGAGCGAGGAATATAAGCCGGCGAGGAGGGCGGCGTCGTGCGTCGCTGCCGGCGCGCCAAAGCGGGCGTGGCGGCGTAGGGAACCTCCACGCGTCTATGCGAGCCGAGGGTGACGCGGGCACGGGCCGTTGGCACCGCCGCCAGTGCCCGACGCGAGCCACTGCTTCTCCAGTGCGGAACGGTCAGCCGGCCAAGCGAGAACGGGCCACGCTCGGGGGGAGAGGGCGGCTGAGGGGGAAGAGAACTGTTCGCACCGTTATATACGTTGTATATACGGGTATGGGACCTAGCGGAGCTCATTAGAGGCGGCGTCCGGCCGACGCGGAGGAGGCAGTCGTCCAATTACTCAGACGAACAGCGTATACTGTGCGGTGCAGCAATCCATCTATATGCCTGTGGGTAGCAGAGAGCGCGAGAGGTTGGGTTGTCTGTGGATCAAAGGAGGCGAAATTTGGCAGTAGCCACAGTGGCTCTCGTCTGTGTGACCTGCACATACAGGTTCAGCTAAGAAAAAGAAAGAAAATAACATCTGGTTTGCTTTTGAAACATAGACATGGTGGCGCGCTCACTTACAGCATCATTAAAAAACACAGTGTATTGATAGGGTGAGTACTGTGTACCTTATAGAAATTCAGAGCTTGAGGAGTGAAGGATTTGTGACGGGCGCCTTAAAATCGCCCCGCTACCTGGCTGCAAAAGCAAAGCAGGCCGTGTAGCTTGTGGACCTGAGGATTGCGAGCAAGCGCCCTCTCCGAAAGAGGATACCTAAAACCTCGCTAAGCAGGCTCAGGCAAAGTGGTTTCGGGCCAATGAGAGCACAAGGCGGAACAAGTTCGCTGACGAGACTTCTGGTACACAAATGTATATAGCGGAAATCGCCTTACGGGGGATACATACGCCCTTTATGGCATTTGCACGCAACCAAAGTAATTTTCGTCACCTGTTGTATGTTAGTAAGCAGCTTGCCAGAGAGAACTGAAGAACAGAGCCACGCACGGGTTGCAGGAGCGGGGCTCCAGCGCACATGCGCTGAACAAAAATGCCCCTCGGGTTACTGTCCTGCGCATGATCACTAGCGCCCTGCTTTTCCCTTATCCCCCTAATCGATAGATCCACCTATTCTAAATCTCCCTACAGTGTGCTCCAAGGGCCAATGGTGCTACTCGCAACGCGTTCTGCGCCGACGCTGTCGTTGTAAGCAAACATAAGTCTTGCGTACTGAATGCATGGGTAGGACCAAAAATATTACCTTCGGGACATTTTAATTGTTAAGGATGCATTACAAGCCACGCGGTACGTATCAGAGAGAACCCCCCCCCCCCCCTCCTCGGGCTCTAAACTTTTTAGAAAGAGGGCTATACATCAACATTCTCCGCTTTTGTAAATTCCCCAAAGCTCGGTGATTGATTCGCACTGGTTTCATGAGCTTCTCTTCGTACGCTCTAGGCGCTCGCGTCACAGAGACGAGGACACAAAAGAATGGCCAAAGCTGCAGCAGACCGCACCACTGGCAGCAGCAACGATGACAGCTAGGCGTCGCTGGCGTCGCGTCTCGTGCACGCCGTCACCGCGGGCGTCAAAAAACAAGCGCAGTACAAGAACAGCAAGTTCACCAACAGAAAGAACCCGTTCGAGGAACAGCGGCGCCACTGCCGCCCTGATTACGGCAGTTGCCCCCAGGGGGCGCTGTCGTCGCTCGAAGCATGCCACCGGAGATTCCCCGGGAACAGGAAGGCGCATAGGGTTATATCAGGGGATGGGGGTGATACGGGCCTGTCCCTTATATATCGCCAGACCCGAACCGGCTTCGAATATTGCAGAGCCTCTCTCCCCACCTCTCTCCCCCCATGCCCTTCTCTCGAACCTCGACCCTTCTTCACTGCATTTTCCCAGCCTGCCCCAGCGCCTCCTCTAACGCATATAAAGCCACGGTCTTCGTTGCAGTGATGCGAGTGTTCAGCAGAGAACAGTTCACTTGCGGTTCGCTTTGGGGCAGCCTTCACGATGCTCTTACGCTTCTTAGTGGAAGCCTGCCTCATAAGAACGCACACGGAATACAGATCGCACGAGAACTCTCCGCAAAGAGACAGTTAAGCCTGGGTCGCTAGCTAAGCAACAAAAACGATAGCACAGTGTTGTACCGAATCAAATACACGGCACGCAACTCGTGAGAATAACGCAGGCGCCTCATTACTAGTTTCTAATCTGATTTTCTCCCATCCACAAAATCGCTTATGTCTCCTGCCGTAAGAAATGTCATGTTTTGGTGCGACGACAACAAAAGAACAACCATAGACAATGCTTCTCTTCTGGCTTAGGTGTCTTTTTAGGCAGCCAAGTTAACGGTTGGGCGTATGAGATTAAGTTTGCGGGGATACGGCTGGCAAAACACAGGGTTAATTGGAGAGACATGGGGAGGCCTTGCTCCTGGAGTGGGCGCAGTCAGGCTGATTCTGATGCTGATGAAGTCAGCAGAGTGATCAATGCTTTGGAAACAACTAAAGCAGACAGCCCTCAGAAACCGGTCGCAAGTCCCCATTCGCGATCAAAGCAGACAAAATGTACACGCAACCCCGAAAAGAATAAGGATCGATCGCAAAGTAGTATTTCGATGTTTTTCGAATTACCGCAGCGGCGACCTATACTGGTCTGAGTTATCCTATAGGTGCAAGCCTTTCCCTGGCCTGGTGCTCGGCTTCTCTGGGGTGAAAATCTCGGAAAAAGGGTCCTTGACCCCGGCTCGAGCTGTTCAAAGAAGCACACTGGACCATATGGCGCTCTATAGCTAACCTGCCGTTGCGCCATCAAAACTGATCATCATCACCTTCTTGCGAATCTGCTTTGAGCGTCAACGCTCCATCGACTACAGCTTCTTCAGCCAGAGAAGCCATTCCTATTTTTCCCTAACCTCTTTTGTGCTGCGCTAGGTGCCAAGCCACACGACCCCGGGCGGCTGGTGAAATATACTGTTTCTCTACTGCACACCGTGCATTCCCCTAGCGCCCTGTTAAGCGCCGACTTTTCGCCGTTTCTCGACATTCGCCAGTCCACGCATCCGTTGCTTCCCGCCTTGTCGTTTCATTTCCGTTCCGTTGCCATCTGCAGACCTCTTCTCTCCATGCATTCCCTGCAGTGCCATATTCCACTCGGCACCGAGAAAACTTGGCGCCAAACGGCCAAACTCTGCCGGCTGCCGCCGCTTCCTCGGCCAATAAACTACGGCGGGAATGAAAACGCGTGACGTCGGCAGTGCGCTGTTCGCCGTACTCTGCCCAGAAAGAGAGCTCGCGGCCCCAAATGGAGAGACAGACGGCGAGGAAAGAGGAAAACCTCGGGGCGCCCATTTTCGTCTGCTCAAGTCTGAACGTCGTCTGCTTCCGTGGAAGAGGGAGGATGCCCCGGTTAGTCGGGGACGAAATCACGTCCGTCCACGAGAGAGACGAAACAAAATAGAGCGAGAACATAAAGAAAACAAAAATAACGAGTGCCAAGCGTCTATATAAACACAGCCGGGGTTCCCCGGGTGTTCCCGTATTTGCAGCTCGAGGAAACAAAGAAAGAAAGAAAGCAGAAGATGAAGGGCGCCAAGAAGGCTTGCCGTGTTCGTGGAGAGAGGCAGCATGCGCGCTCGCGCGCACCCTTCGAATTCAATTCCGTGGGGAGCAACCAATCAAATTCCGCCGCGGCGCGAGGTCGGAGATTGCCAATATGCCGGGCCGCGCCACGCCGCCGCTCGCCCGTTCTCTCGCTCTCTCCAAATGAGGAGAAAGAACGAAGACGCCAGAGGAGAACCTAGGGAGAAGAAGAACCGCTTCCGACGCCGCTCCTCTTTCTTTCTTCCCTTCTCTCTTTCTTACTCCGTCAGTCTAACCAAGACGGACTCTCCCCCTCAGCACTGCCTCCACCTCTTTCTCCTTCCATCTTCTACGCCTGCCACTCACAAAGTCCCTCAAGGCTGAGCTGAACTTGGCGCTGCGAAGAACAAGAAAGATTGCCGGGGCTAAAGGGAATAAAATTGCGGGCCTGGCGAAAAGGAGGCAGGAAGAACAAGCACGATGCACGCGTGGAAAGGGCGAAGGAAAAGCACGAAGTTCCGGGGAAGAGAGAGGGAGAATGGCCGAATACGCGGCAGGACTACAATGAAAGGCAAGCGCGAGAGGAGGATCCCGAGAAGCGGCAAGGTGCCATAGACAGCGCTGAAGAAGAGGCTGAGCAGCAGCAGTGCATAGCATATGGATGACGCTGCGGCCCGCTAGTCAAAAAAAAAAAAAGCACCGCCAGCAGTGGTCTGTTTACTCTTCTCGCTGTTCGGGAAAATACCGCACACATCTGAAGAGTGAGCGGAGGTTTAGAGGGCTACGGTAGGGGGTAGAGGGGACGGGGAGGACGAGGGGGGGGGGGGGGGGGGGGGGAGAGAGGACAGAAGAGTTCCTTAGACGTTTCAGTCATTATAAGTAGTCGAAGATGAGGCACAGGAATAAACATGCCGAAGTTTCCTGCGCGGATAAAACTAGCATAAAGCGGGACGAAGAGATGAAGGCAACACGAGGGCAGCATCTTTTCGCCCCGGTTTTGCTGTAATTTTATACATCATGAACCAATTAGTCCAACTTCACGCTATGCTGGACTTCATTTCCTGCAGGCTTGTAGAGTGCTGTAAATACGGTGACGCTTCTAGTCCAAGTGCTCGCGGCGGTGGCTCAATCAAAAGCCGCGACAGCTGCATTTCAATGGCTGCGAAAAAAATTAAGAGGAAGATCTAATTACATTATGTGTAAGCAGTGCGACAGCATTATACGCTATTGATGTCTTTACCGAAAGTAACGTCACTTTCGGTCTGGTGACGCCGCTTACCTCGGTGGGCGGGTTATATGACCAACGACACTTTTTTTTTTCGATGAGGCATTTCATGATATGGTATTAAAACTATCAGAGTGCTCTGTGATCTTGGCGACCATAAATAACCCCTATAACGACCATAACGACCATAAAAAAATCCCCTGTGCCCCTTGGTTTCTGTGGCTGTTGGCTTCTCCCCTACTGGTCGAAATAAATCAGAGCGTTCTCCACTACGACGTCTTCCATATCGCACGAACAGGTAGCTAGTCTGAGTCGTGATGCTCTCCTAAACTTTTTGCCGCGAAGCTCGTCATTCGCTAGTGGTCGGCTTCTATATTCTAGGGCGACGGAGATTCAGAAAACGTAGAACGAAATGTCTCCATGCTCCGACCTTCACTTCTGTATGCTAAAGGACGGACGCTCCAGAGTTACACTGGCCCCATTCGGGGAAATCCCCACTATCAACTGCTCTGAGTAGCAAACATAAAAGAAAGCATGGCAAGTACGAGTAACATAGTGCCTAATTTGTTGCATTTTAATACGACCCACCGTACGGCGTTTTGGAGAAGTTTCCGCCTGAAAAGAATAGTGGCGCGTTTGAAACTCTCCACGAGAAGGACACGGGAGTCCGGCGTTCGGTCTTTTCACCGGTCGTGACTGTGCACATTTCGGCCCAGAATCTCGAATTCATTGAGTTCTCTCTCTCAAGCGACGCCGACAAGGCCGCCTGCACTGCTCGTGCGGTGCTTTTTGCGCCACCGTTGAAGGCAGCGCTTTCGCGTCCAAGACGTGGGCGCATCGTAATGCGACTTCTGCATAATGCCAAGCGCACATCATGCAGGCAAGCCGTGCGAAAGCATAAAAAGCGCCGACAAAAAAAAAAGAGGAGAAACGCAGCTGCCACTCCCACCGTCCTTCCTTACTTTGCCTTCCCAAACGCACGTTGGCTGGCAGTATATATATATATATATATATATATATATATATATATATATATATATATATATATATATATATATATATATATATATATATATATATATATATATATATATAAAACCTCATACTTGTCAACCCCTCCCCATCCCATCCCCCAGCAAAATCCCCAAGAGGGAGCCACAGTGCATCCAAAGCCAAAGAAAGGGCTTTCCCTTACACCCTGTCAGTGGACTGCCTGTCACCCCTTCCCGAGCCCTCTTCACTCCACCTTCCATCTCCACACATTCCCTACACTTCCATTTTCCCTTCTTTTCTTTAGAGGAAGAGACCAGAGTAACAGACGCGGGAAGGGCTAGAACTTGCGAGCTTATTTTATGCTACAACATCGCTTACTGTATTCCTTAAACTGGACGTTATGTTGACATTTTACAGCCGCTTTTATTCTTTTTTCACTTAAACCGCCGTTGTTGTTGTTGCTGTTGTGCTAAGGCACTCGCTGCCTTTTCCCTGTCCTTCAAATATATCTCCAGCTTTGCAACAACAACAACAAAAAAACCGCGCGCCAAGGAAGACAGAGGGAGCTTTAAAACGTCGCAGGCCTGAAAGTAGATGAGCAGGAGGCGGAGAAAAAGCAGGGGATGCTTCTATTCCTTCTTTTTTCTGCTGCTTACAGCACACGAAGTTTATATAGCGTCACAAGTCACGAGAAGCGAGGCTACGACCAATAAACGAAACTTAAAAAAAAAACAGCATCCGCAGAGGGCGCTGTGGGACGCTTTCCCTTAATCCGACAGAACGTAGCGGCACAGCAGAAGTCGGACTACACCCAAGCAATAAAAGCAAAATGAAACGGACTTAATAACATCCATCGAAAACGGCCACGTTCGATCACGCTCTCTGCTTCGCATCTTCAAATGCTCACTTTTTATTTTTCATTTTTTTCTCCTTTACTCCTCTACCCCAGGCGAGTATTATAAACTTGGCGCAATCGCCGGAGGAGTATATCCCATGGCTTAGGGGAACGCGCAACTTTCTCAATTCCGCGAGGACCTCTCTATGAAGTCGAGACAAACCACGTTTTGTTTCTATATCCCGCCCTCGATTCTCAATTTCGCCCACTGTTGAGATTCTGGGCTCACAGCACGTATACTATATATATATATATATATATATATATATATATATATATATATATACGTAGAGCCCGACGGCGCACCCTTGTTTGGAAAGATGGAAGACAACAATGATGAAACTTCTTCCGGATTGTTTGTCTTTGCGTCCGTCCACCTCTCACACGAATGCAGTCCTGGACTCAACAGAGCCTTTCTACGCAGAGCGCATGCACTCTGGAGCGTATAATCCATCCCGTTCGCAGCAATTGGCTGGCTTCAGCGCACAGAGGAAAAAGGCAACGAGGAAGGGGAAAAAAAGGCGGGATGAGGACCATAATAAATCCCCTAACGGGATAAATCGGCGAGATCAAAAAACGAAATCTCTGAGAACCGACTCCCGTTTCAAAACTAAATACAGAAATTAAGAAAATAAAAAGGCTGCAAGCCGGAAAAGAACGGAAAATATATGCGATGTGCTATAGCGATTGAAATTCGACCTAAGGAAACGAGGGGTGCTCTAGGGACACCAGCAGAAAGCGGGAGAACCTGAGAGGAGAAGAATGGGGGGGAAAATGGCGGAGTATACGGCTGGCTTTTTACAAAGCATTATGCGAATCTATTTCTTTCTCTCGCTTGAGGCAGAGAAAACGACCCTTCTGCGCTTATTGCTATCTCCGTGTTTTGTTTTTCTACATTTTCGTGGAAATTTCTGCCCCGCCCACGTATACCGCTCTGCTCTCCAGAGCTCAAATCTTTCCGAAACCAAGGGCATCTCAGATTTCTTTCCCGTCTGTGTACGGCTCAACAGACGAGCTGGGGCGCCACACTGCGCCCTCTAACGGCTGGACCTCGCTCGAAAGGTTTCGTATGAACAGCGAGCTGACGCACAGTACAGTGGCGGTGAGTAAAAAGTTCACCGCATGCAACTGGATGCGGACCGCTAACAAGCGCCATGCATCCCACAACATGCTTTAGAGACAAGTCGCGCGTAGCTCCTATGCATGTCCCATATGCATGCCTCCTGCAGTAACAAGATCTCTGATCGGCTATACCAACACCATGGATGGATGGAAGATAGGAGTGGCCCCTTCGAAACGGGGTGGTGCCATGCGCCACCACTTTTGGCCTTTTTTTCTTTATGTTTCTTTAACGGCGTTATAAATCGGCCTATAAGTGGTTTGGTTTAGTTTATGGGGTTTAACGTCCCAAAGCGACTAAGGCTATGAGAGACGCCGTAGTGGAGGGCTCCGGAAATTTCGACCACCTGGGGTTCTTTAACGTGCACTGACATCGCACAGTACATTCACCATTTTCTTTAAATACATTTTTAATTCTGCACTGACCGAGCCAGCGCCACCTGGTGCTATTGGCTGCGTCTAGTTGGTGTTTCTTTTTTTTTTTTCCATGCAATGTCTAGGAGGCCCAGCCTCCAAGTGGCGTCGGCTGCGCCAATGAAGGCAGTGCACATATCTGCAGCTGGGGAGCATGCGCGGCTTCGCCATTCTCGAAACGTCCCTGCTGCAGAGTACCCTCATTCTTCTATCCATTATCGTCATCGCCATCCTCGCCATTATCGTAATGATCATCGCCTTTTTTTCAAAAGTCGTCGCAATCAGCGACATTCGTTTCCCTGGAACAAAGCTGAAGCTCTGCCTAAAAACGCCTTCCCAGCGCGCCCACTTCTTCGATCGCACTTGGGCACCTTCAGCCCAGAATGGGGCGCAGTCATCGCCTAAAATTCCTTGTTTCCTCTCGAAATCAAGCGACTGAAAAGAAAGAGGGAGAGAGAAAGAAAGAGGCGATAAGAAAGACAAAGGAAGCAAGTCTGTAGAGGCCTGAGAGGGGACCGCGCGCAATCACCACAGCCCGGCAGTTAGTTAACGCTCTGCCTGCGACACTGCGGCGGCGCGGAAGAAGCCGTAGATAAAAGTGTCGAACCCTCGGCGACTAAAAACGATCGAGGATTAGAGAGGAAGAAAAAAAAGAAACAAAGGCTCGAAGGAAGAGGAGGAGGAGAGTACAGAAGGGAACTGTGCTTTCCTCCTTCCTGCTCACAAAAGAGCGAGAAAGAAAATGACGCGGGCATTAGAGAAGCTTTTCGCCCGCCGCTTTAGCTCCCCGCCGACGGCGGCGGCGCCGTAGAGTTATCGCCACAGCGGCGACGGCTAAACGCTCGATGGAAAGTCGGCGCGGGGCAGCTACATTCGAGGGGAGGAGGAAATGAAAGAGGAGACAGAGAGGGGGGGGGGGGGGGGGGGGCGGAGGAGCGTAAAGAGGCCAAGAGGATTACCGAGAAATAATGCGCACATAACGAGCGCCCCGCCGCCGGCCGAACTCCTATCGTTATGCTCCTTCTTGTTACAGCGTATAGGCAGTGTATAGCCAGCAGCAGCGGCAAAAGCCGTCGGGGAAGCTAAAGCGTGCGCCGTGCCGACGCATCTGTGCCTGGGTAGTATAACACGCACCATGTGTCTGTGCTACGTACATACTATAAGGGCGATCGGTGAAGCGACACTCGGCGACAGCCACGCAATGTACTACGTATACGAGGAAGGCGATCGGAACTAAACGTTGATCAGGTCTTTTTGTGAGTTGCTGGTGAACGTCACGCGCTGGTTGTAAAACGTTCTCTTGGGTCGTGTACTCAACGAGGAAAAATGTCGACTAGCGGTTGAGTCCCGTCACAGCGGAAGTGAGTTTAGCTTTGCAGATATGAAAATACAAGTACTGGTACCGTTTTGCAAAACAGTTTTTTCCCCCACAAATTCGGACCACGCTGAACTGCCTTACTGAGACGCGCAAGTGCGGTGTACGCTGCGGCCACATTTGTCGGAGCTGTCTCCAGCTATAGTCCTGTGGCGAGATAAGACACATACTAAAAGTAATTCATGACTGTAGCAGCCCCCCCTCCCCGCTGTTTTTCATTGTCTGCCAGGCTCTGCCATACAAGCCCCAAGATGATATGGCGGCCTGTCTACCTAAACTGCTTCTTCAGTGCGTAATCAACTTATTATTATCTACATCAAGACCTGTACGGTACAGAGACGCCCCTCACTCAGCGAGAAATTTTCAGTGGGAAAACCATGAGAAACCCCGTTTGCTCAATGAATAAAATCCTGCAAATACACTGCAGAAAGAGAACCAACTCCCCATCCCCTCCGTACTACTTTCTCTAAGGAACAGCCAAAAATCCGCCCTTGCACAGCAGAGCACGGAATTAACTGCCAAATCAACGCAAACTAGCAACTACACCAGCATCCTTCCTGTAAAGGAAATGAAGTACCCCAAATGAAGTACGAAATGAAGTACCCCAAGAGGCACAACGGCGGCGTTCAAGATACGCCGGTCGGAGAAAGGGTGATTCTCAACACTTACACACTCAAAAAAAAAAAAAAAAACGAAGATAAAGACGGCAGAGAAGGCAGGGCGGCAGTTGAGAAACCACAATCTCGTGACGCGTATAGATAGGGAACCGGGAGTGCATCTTGTGTTCCGTGTATTGTTCACGGCCTTTCGACATAGCAAGAAAGGGATTGCGATTTCGTTGCGATCGAGCCGGATTGCTCACACCAAAATGACTCCATTGTAAGGACGCGCGAGCTACCCCTCCCCACCCTCCCTCTCTGGCGCCCATTCTTTTTTTTTTTTTTGCTCACTCGCAACGTTAGCACTGTTTTCCCATGGCCTCCTGCGGCAGCACGTGGGCGTTCAACCGTGCCGTAACAGATGCGCAGTAAAATGAGCGACGAAACGAAAACGAACAAAAAAAAATGAACGAGCGAGAGGGGTAGTAGAAAGCGCGAGACTTTCGTGGATGTCGACAACACAGAGGAACTGATGCGGACGTGCGGACGTGATCCGGAGCTTACAAGCCCAAGTCGTGACCACCGCCCGCTGCGCACTGGACGGACGGGGGCCCCCTGTAGATTTGCCTCCGTTCCTTCCTCCACGGCGGCCACAGACACGCCGTCAACGACAGCCGCCGAGGGAGGGCGGTAGGAAGAACAGGGGGCGCTGCCGACGTGGGAACCGAGCCATTTGACGCGGCGCTCCAAGGAGGGATACACGCTGCGGGCAACCGCGTGGCATGGGCTTCTGCCGCTAGTACACCTCTGCCCTTGCTGGCAACGTTACGACTCCTCGAGGGTCACCCTGCGCTCCTTGCCGTCTCTTGACCACTCGACGTCACGTTTACGTTCTGGCGAGTTACGAAACAAAAACGCGATGAGACGAGCATGGGGAGAAGTTTGGAAGGAGGGTTGGCGCACGGTTGCTTCACCCTGTCAAGAGATTTGTTGGATGTTCATTCGGTCCGAAAAAGAAGGAGCGCCACGACGACAGACGTCGAACGCCGGACACTCTACAGCGGTTGATGCCAAGCTTGTACGAGGTGCAGACAATGGATGGCTTCGAAGAAGCCGTGTCCGACAGGCAGTAAGGCACAGAGCGTACCAGGCTTGGGGTCGGAGTGCACTTACGCCCAGAAACACACACATACCTGTACGGAGAGAAGTCCACACAGATGAAAGACTGGTGAAATGTAGTGCTGGAGTTACGACGCGAAGCGTGTTTCCACGAAATGCAAAGCACAGTAAAGAAAGTGAGCCGTTCTCGTTGGCATTCTGCAGTAATCTAAAATACACTCTGGATGTCGGCACGCAGCACCCGCACCAACCTCGAAAGAGGAGCAGTGAAAACATCCCGAGATACCAACGAAGAAAGATAATCGAGACAGGGTCAAGGCTCGTTTCACATGCACGACTCCCATTACGCATGACGTACGAACACATGAACCAAGCACTGCGCGCTGCGGACCTCCGTGGGACCACGCAGTCAAGGGAGTGTTTTGACTCACTCAATACACGAACCTTAATCTGCAGTTCTGTTTCCGAAACAACAATGAAACCACGAAAGCCCGGTGTCCAACTCCCGACATCTTGAGCCCAACAAGGGCGCCATTGGCGCTGAGCAACTTCAGCGGAGTTCCGATGTGCAAAAGAGAAGCAAATGACCTATAGATGAGACGGTTGGCAAAAATAAAAAATAAAAAAAGGATGCGCGAAGCCAACACGAACGTAAAGCGACCACAGATCCATGCGCGCAACTCATAATTCTCCTCCCGCACGCCACGAGACAACTCAGGATTGACGGCAATGCCCGCGGCCCCGTCCGACCGCCATAGCGCGTGGCATCGCCATCAAGCGGCCCGCAGCAGCCCCTCGGCGACCGCGGCCTACAGGTACCCACTGCGCTGCTGTGCCGACGGGCTATCGCCTTCGCGGATGTATGAGGAGGACGGATAAGCGGCTGCTGGCAGAGGAAAATGAATGGGCCGGCGCAAGCCGCCCGAAGCGATAGCGACGTCCCGGGTTCCACGATAAAATACGCCGGCACAGGCAGCCCGCACCGCAAGCACGCCCGCTCAACCAACCCCCCATGCAGCCTTCTTTCCACCCCCTCCTTTCCGTATATCGATCGTAGCGGAAGCGGGACTGCCGAGCGGAGCCAAAGGAAGAAGCGCGGGGCCCCGGCTCCACAGGAGCACGACCGCCCGCGCGCGCGAGCTTATACACTTCTAGCGACGTCTCGGCGAAGTTCGTCAGTTGTTCACAGTTGTGATTCTGCTCTTCGCAGAGCCAAACAAGAATTGTCCCGTAGGCAGTGCGTCGCGACAAGAAAGCACCTCCCGGTACCATGGTTGCCTCTGGTAAAACTTTCGCATCGGGACTCCGGTACTCTGCAGGTCAGCGTGACAGAGTACACGGTATACTGAAGGCCTCTACCGAAAGCACCAGCAATGCGGTCGATTACGGTTCGAGAGAGCGTTCGAAGTTATCACGAAACCATCCCAGGCGGTCAGCGATTGCTCCGCTTGTGCGCTTCGTCACCCGACAATATATGGAAGCTCAGGGAGGTGCGAAATTCCGCCAATGGTGCCCCCACATCGAAGAGCCGAAACTGACTCGGCGCTCCCACAAGCAGCGTGAAAGCTGATGCTTTCACGCTGACAGCCCGCAGCTCTGTGCGATCTGCGCAAAGCCAGGTCACATCTTCAACTGTCACGATGACGCGGCACAATATCACAGGGGCATATCACTAAAGATTGGGAGACGTCCCGCTATGCATATAATTTCAATATCCGCGCACCTCACAATAAACGAGCGCTTAGGTGTAGCCTTACGACGTGCGCTACCGTACACCGTCAAACCTCGTAAGCTGTACTTACATACCATCCAACCACCACTCATTGCAAAAACAGCCGCTTCACCCTCCCAGGCTCCCACCACATCACCGCACACTAGATTCAAAACACAGTGCGGTCTGGCGTCAACTGCACACAAACTGGAACAGCTCACCCTACCTCCTTCATCACTACCACCCTACCTCGACCCTACCACTCTGCTGAACATGTGGGGCGGCCAATGTCAACCTCATTAACTACTTGTGACAATGTCCCCAACCCATGACAGTAACCCCCCCTTCCTAACCCATCCCCCTCCCTACGGAAGGCCGCTTCTGCTAGTCGCTCACCCAGCTGGCCAAACATGACTAGCGGACGAGCTCTCCGCGAAGCCCAGGCCCTCGGACTCAACAAATTGGAGCCCACCTTCGAGGACTTTCTTTTATTTTTGCTTCAAAATAAAGCTATTACCGCCACTACCACATGCCGTTATCACTAGCCGCCAACAGTGCAG
The DNA here is from genome assembly GCF_055824585.1 of Amblyomma mixtum. Taxonomy (NCBI): domain Eukaryota; kingdom Metazoa; phylum Arthropoda; class Arachnida; order Ixodida; family Ixodidae; genus Amblyomma; species Amblyomma mixtum. The sequence goes on along the minus strand of NC_143013.1, from coordinate 265,554,403 downwards.
GGGTCTGACGGTAGTGGAATAAGGTAGCAGAACACTGCAACGCTATGCGAAAACTCTCTTAAAATCTGCCTGAAACACGGACAAGCAGCCAACGCAGGTGGTGATCCGGCTCCTCCAGACACAGACAGACGGAGAACGTCTCAATCCACTGGTGCACGCAAGAGGGTCGCATCTGAGGACTCCGAGGCTTGAGAAGCGCCCTCTCTAGCTGAGATGGGCGGCCACGCGTACATCAGATGGAGGGGCGCGCGTCCCGATAAGGCGAAACGAGCGGAGAGACAAGTCGCGGTGGCAGCATCGCAGCAGCTGCTGCGGCTGCTCGATGCTGCCGCCGAAATCGGAACTCTGTACTCCCTCACCCACAGCGTCCTCCCCGCGCAGTACAACACTCCGCGTCGCCAGGCGGGACGCAAATGGCGGCGACAGATGGCGCCAGACGAGCCGGACCTCGCTTTCCTCCTCTCCGTCTACGATCTGCGTAGAAGCTGCGACCGCCAGGCACAGAAAGGAAGAGAGGCGGCAAAGAACCTCGCGGTGAGGCGAGAAATTGGTATTCGCGAGCACTGCGGGAGGACCGGCGACGACTCGACGAGGGCGCTTCGCCTCTTGTCTCTGGCAGGAACAGGAGGAGGTATTTCAGGGCCTCAGTGGGCTTGAAACGGGAAGAGAAAGAGAGCGCGAAACTAAAACGAAAGCACTTCCACGTGACGACCACGCATCACGCGCCCTTGAAAGCAAGCAACGGGCCCGATGCGATCTCCAGCGGTTCTCCCGAGCGCTGCAAGCGGCAGCATACGGTGACTCGCGCTGCTGAAGACGCTCGCAAGCTGACGCCGCATGGGAGAGGCCGTGGCGACATCACGTGCCAACAACCTCGAAGCCTGCCGACGGCAAGCGAGAGTCGTCGAGCCACCGTGCGATCTGTCCACGGAATGAGAAAGGAAAAAGCTCGCCGTGGATGAAGCCGGCGTCATAGCTGTCCTGAAATGACTTGAACACCATGCAGGGCACCGACGGTACTAACACGCAACTTATTCTCCCTCCAGCCTGCAAAAGAAAAATACTGCACAAATCACGCTCTTCCGACTTATAACATACTCAAGGTATCAGCTGAGACAAATACAGAAGGCTTGCCGCAGGATTAGTTCCCGAAAAGCTAAACATGTCGAAAAAAGCCAACGTTTTAACAGGTGGGACAATTAAGGAGTTAGACATTTTCTTTAGCTGCACACACCAACACCATGCGCGCAGTTTAATTATTTTCCAGACATTCTGAGATCACACTAAACGTGAGCTTATCCATCCTTGTATTAAGCTGCAGAATACTCTTCCAAGGCAAATGTATCTTGCACTTTCCTTGTAACTAAGAAAGAGGGACGTAGTAATTACACAGGAAAGGTAAAGAGGTCGGTTTGAGCGATTATGTTCTGGCCGAGGTTGCGGGGGGGGGGGGTTATGATGAGCGACATGGGAATTGAAGATAATCGCGAACAAATATAAACACAGCGGAATACGAAACGAGGCATGTAGAGCGCATTCTAAGCCACCGGAGAAGTGTTCAGTGCACGATATCTCTACAACGGCCTGCCGTCAAAACGCACAGTCTACGAAGAGGCCTAGGCGAGCCTCACGAGCCACGCCCAACCTCACTCCACGCAGAAGGGATTACGCCGGACGAAGCCTCGGAACCAAAGTTAATATAATAGATTACCTATAACGCTAGATTACCGGCTAAAACTTACCCAGACCTCGGCTGATCGCAAGAAGAAGGAAAGAAAGCTGTTCTCTGCGTTTCCAGGGAGGTGAAGTTCAACACAGTCCCCCCCCCCCCCCCCCCCCCCCCCCCCCCTTGTCTTAAGAAGTTACTGTGACGCACCGCAGCTCACGATACAGGCAGGAAAAAAAAATACATGTTCGACTGACTGCAGACACCTTCTTTACACAGGCGTTGCAAAAGTCGCCGTAGCAGCATTAGCGACGGCAGACCTGTCCATCTTAGCAGGCTCAATCATCTCCAGCACCACTCCCTCCCTGGGCCGCATCTGGCGCGCTCTTTCTCCGAAAGGGGTGGGGCAGAGCTCGGGGCAGCAAGCCCGGAACGCAGATAAAGAAAGGAAAACGAAGAAAAGACGGTGAGCCAAGCAAGGAGATAAAAATCGATGGGGTTATACCAAGCTCTCCGGGTGATGGAACGAGAGGGATCGCTGCTCGGAGCTGGCAGGCAGCGGAAAGAGGACAGACGTCACAGCAGAAAAGTATATACAAAATGAACAACGACGGGGACCGGAAAGAGGGAAGGGAAGTGGGAAGGTCCTCGCGCGGACTTTGGGGCCTGGATGAGAGAGAGAGAACGGTGGAGAAGGGGTGAACGTGACCGGTGGGGGATCGGCGATTAGGCTAATCCCAAAGGCCGAACCCCTCCCGCTTCCAGACGTGACGGGCCGCCGAGTCACCTCCCGGCCTCCGAGCCGTGTCTTTGGCGCTTTTAATTGCGCTGCCTGCCAAGTGGCGCCTCTGGCTTATCTGCATTTATTCCCAGCGGTGATTACCGTAGAAAAAAGAGAGAGAGGGGGAAGCAGTTAGCACGTCTGGCGAGTGGCCCGGACGCATAAGGACACCGCTCCGTACCACTCGCTGAGTAGCGCCCACTAAACAGCCCACCTGCGATGGCATTCCTGCACGCGTCTCGAACTTCAACCTCACCGTTCTTGCTTTTCCTTCTTTTCTCGCCAGACACATACACCTTCCACGCAGCGTCATTAGTGCCCTCATCCTTAAGCACGAGAGAGAGAGAGAGAAAGAGGGAGTAAAGAGGAGATTACAAGAGCCAGCCCTACTTAGTTTAGCGCTACCGAGAAGGGCCGTTATCGGCTCCTCACTCGCCTCCTTCTCAACTCCTCACGGCAAAAAGGAACAGAGACGCGAAGCAGAAGGAAAACCGGTGCTCGCATCCCGGCAACGGTTGTAAACTGCGCAGCACCAACGGCGCTAAAGGTGGGAGCAGGGCGCTGCTCGCTTTAACGTCGCTAATGAGCAGCGAAAGGAGATTGTTTTGACGAAGATTCCCAAAATCGGGGAGCGTTGAAATAGGTGCCGAGGGAGGGGGGGGGGGGGGGGGGGGCAAAGTTTCGCCGGCATGTTTGCACATTGACAACGGCAACAGGACGAGAGGGGGGCAGCGAGAAATGAGGGACAGTTGTAGAGGCAAGTAGAGGAGCAAAGAAGATGAGGAAAAAGAGGTGCCCGACGAACAAGACAGGCACAAAGCGCCGGAGCCTCCCCCCCCCCCCCCCCCCAACACACACACACACACACTTTTGCGGAAGAGGAGACAGCTGAGAAGGAAAGGGAGGTGCCAGGTCTGCACATGGAGAAGCCATCGATCCCCGCTAAAACCGTGCCGCTGCCTCAGGAGAGAGAGAGAGTTCCCTCCCCCACGCCACTTCTTCCTCTGCTTTAGCGCGGCCCCTGCTCGCACACCCCGTTCGCTTTTATCGCCCCCCGCAGAGGACTTCCCAATCTCCGGGAGCCGGGCTCTCCCCCGGCCTCTCTGCGCGAATGCGTGCGTGCCGCCCAGATAACCCCACGGTCGCCGGCAGCCCGCGAATATCGTATCTCGTTCGCCGCTCCCGGGCTCTTCCCTCCTCCTTTCTATATGATCTTAATTTCCTGGTTCTCTTTTCATCGATTCCAGCTTCTGCCACCACCACCACTCGCTCCACCCGAGAGCTGCAAGGGTGCACACCGTGGGTTTGCAAGTTTGCAGCGTCTTGAAGCCGCACTACCATCGCGCCATCGTCTTTGGTGCGATCGGACAGCAGTGAGAGAAAAGGAATCGAACTCCACTTGTACGCTGTACGTTCAAGCATTCAAGCACCACGCCAGCCCACCCAGCTGTGTCTACTTTTGTTGTTAAGCAAAGGTGATAGCATATCAATGACAGAAACCACGGGATGCTACTTAACTGCACTCGCTTACGGCCTGGATGAATTTAGGAGTCGTAGCGCGCTTAAGTGACGTCATGGCCTAGCAGACAGCGCCTCAAGTTTCTCGAAACACAGCGCTAATGAAGCCACAACTCGGAACTTTCTACCGTCAGCTCCTTCACCTGTACACAATGTCTCCAGCGACATACGTACTGCACAGCTTGCTAAAGCAAAAACGCACGTCAGATAGCCTTGATAGGAACGCCGAGCCACTAACGCACACAAGAAGGCAAATTCCCCTCGAAAGATGGCAAAAACCTTGAACAGAAGCCCCCCTCCTCTCCGAACCCGATGAGCAAACCTAACGGGCAGGGAAGAGGCTCGTATTACGTAACTGTTGTATGAGCCTCCACTCATAATATTAGCATCGGCTTGCGCTAGCATAGCTAAGTAACGCAATATGCAACCGTGCGAAGCGCACATAAAAGTATTTTTTGTGACGGGACGAGGCGCCGTATATCGAAAGTCCGTTACTACACAGACGAGGCACAAATAAGTGACTGCCAGGGCCCAGGTCAAATGCCACACCAGCTTTCGTTGGACTTTCATCAAGCGAGAGCCAGGCCAAGTACAAGACGCGTCTGACAGCCTCTCAAATTTTCTCCCCTTTCTTGCTTTGCCTTTTTTTTTTCTTTAACGCGCGGTCACAGTGGCGTTGCAGCACCACATCGTGGAGGCAATGGCCCGATCCCTGCACCCAAGAGCTCCTAACCTCCATCCCTCCCTCTCGCCATCTCCTTCCCAACCCCTCCTCCTTTTCTTAATTTAAAACGACTCTTCAAACTGATCCCTCCATACAGCGGCATATGGCTTCAGTGCCGTCTGGGATCACTGCACAGCTGGCCGTTATATCTGAAGGTCCGGCCATCCGTACCTATATAAGGCACCAGCCGAGCTCTTCTTAATGCATTGCTTAAAACAAAAAAGCAGAAGGGAAGCCTTGAAAACTTTCTGAGCCAGCAACAACTGGCGGCCGACGAGACCAGCCAGAAAAACTGCGGAAGCGAAACAAGGATATACGAAAAGAACGCGACTGTAAAAGCCGACGAAGCTGTCGCGACAGCAATAGCACAGCGGGACTGCCGGGGGCCGGAGTGGCGGGGAGGGGGGCACAGCCCTGGGGATTTCGTGAAACGCCGTTTGATTTGACGTTCCTGAGCGTATTCGCCCGCTTAGGGAGAGAGAGAAAAGAAGCAAAATGAAAGCCTGGAAGGGGAGCAGAGTGGCAAAGCCTGACGAGCAGTCGCGTCTACGTGTGCGCGATATCGATGCGACTTTTCCCGGCCCCGTCGCGTTGCGGCAGCTCAGCTGTTTCAAGCCTGTACATTCATACGTGCCTGCACAGCTCCCGGCATCCAGCTCACGCCTGAAGTATAGAAACGGCACCGCCGCACCATCACATCGCTCGCTCTCAAAAAGTGATAGCGCACCTTAGGAGGTGGACGGGGAGGGTATAAGGGCGAGAGTGCCGAGGCTAAGTAAGCGAACCGCCTCTTCCCTGCCTCTCCGGACTGGGCCTCCTTCCGTCCGCTTACCCAGGAGAGCTTTCGAACGTGACTGTTTTCATTTCTTTTTGCTTTATTGGACCGTCCATTTCGACCAGCAATAAAATGGAAACAAGAGGCCGGCCGCTGCTGTACTCGACGGCTTTCTTGGGCGACGCCACGAGGGGTATAAACGACGGCAGCAGTAGCGATCACTTTGCGCCCTTGTGCGCGCTTGTGTGCGGTTTTATCGAAGCGGCGCTTTACTGATTCCTTTACAATCGATCCTGGTTATAACGAAACGGTTTATAACGAAATAATGGATATAACGAAGGAATGGTGGTTCCCCTTGGAAGCTCGGTCAACATAGGCTATAACGAAGCTACGGCTATAACAAAGTTTTGGAGTTTGAAGTTTATCATGAAAACGATGCAGTTGTCAAGGAGGTTGACAAAAAGGCAACAGCATGCCTGACTAGGCGTCAACCTCCTGCAACGTGTGACACATCATACAGAGCATGTCAAGGAGGGCAGTCACTGAATACAAAGAATACAATGTAGCATACATATTCGCTACATAAAGGACGTGCAGCTCAGCTTACAGTAAACATATGAATTGCAGGAAAAACTTAAAATACAAGCACTTTGGACATTACAAGATGTTTCATTCAGAGGCAATACGTACTTGTGACGACTCTTTTTTAATGTACCTACAGACTAGCTTTCATTTATAATAGATATAATTATGGCATAGTGATTTAAGAGATCTGCAATTTGGTTGGTTAGTTTCTGTGAACCATAGTTCGTGCACATTATTTCTTTTTGGTATATTGTGTGGCGGAAGTCATATCGCCAGGCCCCTCCAACTTCGTTATAACGAGGTTCAAGTGTATTTCGTTTCACAGTTGCCAAAACAGGGTTACCTGCACGCCTTGAGCAAGCTCGCAGCGCTGATTTTCGCCGGCTTTTCGACACAGCACCTTTACTTTTTTTCCCTCCCCCAAACTCTTCCCCATCCTCCTCTCCTCCTGTGCAGCGCACTGTATCATCCCTCATCTTCGCATTGCTCCTATTCCTGTCTCTTCCCGCCCTCTCCTCAAGCGTGGAGTTAGAAGGCCAGAGACTTACCAGTGTCCCCAATTTTTGTTTTCTAGCAGTACGAATGAACGTTAGCTACTTCGCATTTGAACGCGTATACGTACATTCCACGTTTTTATTTATCGAGACACAGCCGAGGAAGAAAACACACAGAGGAGACGCGCGGCTGAGCGCGATCCAGAGAGAAAATGACGGGCGAACAAAAAAAAAACAACAAACAGCTATACAGCTACGAGCGAAGCGTCAGCTGAGAAGCCAGCGAACGAATGGGAACTGCAATATGAATTAATAACTCGCCGTGTCCGACTAAAAGAAAACACGGAGCAGAGGGGGCCGGACTGATTCCATTGCGAACAGTAGCCTTGTCCCTCGAGATATCTTCATCTTCCTTTCTTTTTGAACAGAAAAGGGGAGCAGCAATGGACGAGTTCGACTGCCATTCCATACGTAACGAAGGCACTTTCGGCACTCGGTGTGAGATATATGTATATATATATGGGGAGCGGCCCTCACACCGAATAGACCGATTTCACAAGCAGTTGCGCTACGCCACCGCCGCCGCGATGCACTCTGGGAGTTGTGGTACTCCGGCCGGCGGCCGCGTCGGCGCGGTGCGTGGCGCACGCGCAAAAAGCAGCCCTGTTTGCGTCGCCACACGATGTTTCTCTGCATAAATGCTAGATTTGCGGCACTGTGGACACCTGAGAGGTGTCATGAGCTCCGAAAAGTGTGCGAGGCAGAGGGTCCCGGATTTTCCGTTTTATAGTAGAGAAAAAGTACCCAAGACATTGCGTAGAAGCTGTTCACGAAAGGCAGGGGAAGAAGTCCTGTTCAGTGCATTTAGCCGTATTGTCCCTGTTGATCACTGGACATTGAAAAATTTTCAAGTTCTGAAGCTGTATGAAATGTCTTTTACGCGCAGCTGAGCTTTGAGGCGGTCCCTTAAATTGTTAAAAAGAAGGCGATCGGATTTGCCTTCGTGCTGCGTCGTCAAGCCGTCCTTGCAGAGATTTCTGCCCGGTGCAAGGTTGTAAGGGAACAAGTGTGCTCAGATTTATTGTCATATTCAGGAACCCGCAATGTTCTTTTGATACAGGTATTCACTCCTGATGTCTCGAGCTGCCATACTAGCGATAATGCTTTCTCTATTTCACGGAATGAGAAAGGGAGGCTATAAAACTGTAGAAATGTGGAATTCCAGCTCACTGGTCGTTGAGCATAAGTGGCATTCCAGTATCAGCCACATACCATTTATGCCGGGATATCATCCACATTTTGCCCGTTGTTTTCGAAAAAAAAAGGCAATCTACTGTACTCGTACTGCGAAAATAGCGAGAGTGAGTCGTACGGGAGACGCCCTGGCAGAAGATTATATTAACCTAAATAAAAAAGTAATTAGTGTAGCAATAATCAAAATAAAACTATTGGTCACGAAATTAAAAACACCTAAACCCTAATTAAGCGTACTCAAAAGCTCCCCAATTGGCTTGTCTTTTTCTCATTTTGTACTGAACACAAGCATTTGTCACATCTCCATTTAGAAAAACGCATAGCTCGCTCGAATGCACATCTTTCCTGCTGGTGACCCGCCGAGCACGTCGTGAATACACTTATGTGTTTATGTGAATAAAAAAAAACTATCGCATGGCCAGTGCTCAGCAAAGGCTATGACGAAAAAATAAAAGACAAGAAACGCTGTGTGACACGTCTATAGCGAATGCCTAGATGAATACAGCGAATACTGGAACAGCTAAATGTGGTGGAAAGTAATGTAAACACTGTCCGAAGACGTTAATAAAATCGCGTGCATCGCTATGCGTTGAAATATTCTGCTGACAAAATTAACGAAAGCGGCGGTCAAGCGCGTTTGCATCGTCACCTGCAGCATTTTCCAAAGCAAGGTTCTAGTAACAAGCGCAGCGTCGCCACCACGTTCACTCCACTTCAAGGGGCAACTGACCACCCTCTCAGCGCTGCTTCTGCCGCGATCAGCATTGCACCCGTCGAAACTCCACCGTGGAGCCTTTGTTTCCTTTATAGAGCTCAACACAATAAACGAAACTGCGGAAAGTGCGGCCGGGTATTATGCTTGTCAAGGCGCAAAGTAATGTGGGCTGTCGTGCAGACGACGCCACGGACTACAACCAAGATGGCGGCTGGCTACTTCCGGTAAACGCGCGCATGCGCAGTAGGCTTTGTGAAATCGGTCTATTGGTCTTACTTCTCCGTCGCCTAACGGCCTTCTCTCGTTCTTGCCTCGCTTGTGCGCTCAAAGGCCATTTGAGCGGAATGAATTCGCGCGCCATCCACCCGCGGCGCCACTTCTGTGGACGCCGAGATTCGCGAACCGAATTCTATCCGAAAATGAAAATGAGAGCGGCCGAGGAAAGAAGAGATATGAATGGCCCGGGGAGAAAAAAAGAAAGCGAAAGAAAGCTGGGGAGAGAAGGTGATAGGCGTGGCCAACCACGGAAGACGAACAAAAGTAAAAATGTATACGCAAAATAGAAGGAGGGAAGCTTTGATTGAAGAGAGAAAAAAAAATGAATGCCGAGAAATGGACCACATCACGTTGGTGGCAAAGGTGGAAAGAAAAAAAGCACAAGGATCCCGTAGCAAGAAACGTATCTTAACGTCACCCGCATGCTACCGCAGAGAGAGAGCGAGAGAAAAGAAAATAAAGAAGAAAGAGGGCATGCAAGGATAGAGAGAAAGAGACAGAGCCTGCCCCCCCCCTCCCCCGCGCCTCCTTGCGAATGGAAACGCGGTATTAAATTCAGCGAATCCGGGTTTTCGTTACTTGTGATTTCTTTTTTGTTTCGCCCCACACCACCGGCACCACGCACGAGTTCTATCGATTTTGTTTCAAATTTGATTTAATGAAGCCGACCCGGGCGCGGTGTAGCTGGGCCGCTCCAGAGGCAGCGGCCGGCTGTTTCTGATGGCGAGGCAGCTGGATTATCGATATCCTTGTTTTTTATCGGGGCCGATTTTAAATACTACGCCGTGCTTGTAATTTGTACCACCCACTCGCCGAAAGCGTACAGCGAGTGGCCTTTAAGGGAGGAAACGTGGAGGGGGGGGGGGGGGGGGGGGGGGGGGAGTCCCGGAAAACTAAAAACAAGACCGATGATTAAAACCCGGGGGAGTAAACATACATTTCGAGAGACACAGACAGAGAGAGAGAGAGATTAAAATGGAAACGCGGACTATTAGATTACACGAAATGATTGTGCTCGGACGACCAGCAGTTCTGCGGCCGCGCCTGTACGTATAGTACGTCCACCGCCCCCGCTGCGGTTGGCAGGCATTCAGTAATGGATATACGCGCAAATTAAGGAGGTTTCAATCGGGGTTGAATAATACATTGGCTGAGTGAAGAGAGAAAAAATTACGCGATGGGTCTGCGGGTTCGAGGCTTGTGACTTCACGTGACTGTGATGTGGCCTGCAGAAAGCCAGCCGCGGCTCACACAGTAGTAGTAGTAGTAGTAGTAGTAGTAGTAGTAGTAGTAGTAGTAGTAGTAGTAGTAGTACACTTCGGCCTGTGTTACGAGGGCATGTGGACCTATCTAGGTAACTTCCATGTTATGAAGGCTGCCTATAGGCCTATCTATGTGTGTACACCTTCTAGACTGATGACGATGCGTTTTAAAGGCGCAAGGGCAGCTTTGACAAAAGAGCGCCATGGCACAAGGTGGTTTGCGTCTACACAAGGTGAGGTCATACGCCCATTTTCCGAACACCAGGCCAGGGGAACGAAAACCTCTACCCACTGTGCCTCTCGAAAACCTCCCCCCCCCCCCCCCCCCCCCTCCCGCATGAGATGCGGATGTTCAAACAAACCCTCTAGAAACAAAGCAGCATTCATCGTGCTATGAGACTAATGACGATCAGACCACGGTCAATGAACCATATATGTCAGTAAAGTAAAACAGAATGCGAAGCGGTGCCTTCGAGTGAGCATACCGATCTAGACCATGTTAGTGCAGGGCAGTGGCTCAAGAAATGCACTCGCTTTTTATGCGACGCATATTACTCGCACAACCGAGCTCTTCCTTGCTGCGCCGCGCACGGCCGCGTAGGTACCACTTGACCTTCATCGGCGCACCACGTGATATGACGTCACCACGTGATATGACGTGCGCTCGCTTGCGGACGGGCAGCCTCCGCCGGCGGCCTAACTCTCGCTCCTACCGCTAGCAGATACTGACGTCACGCAAAAGGCGACGCACTCGTTGAGTCAGTTGAGCAGCGAGATGTCGGCCAGGGAGAGGGCGGCTCGCCAGATCGCAAAACTATGCTTCGCATCCTAGGCTTAACCATAAGCTAAGCCAGGCCATTTTTTTTTCTATCTTACAACTGCACAACAGTGAATGGGACATTCGGTTTATGAGCTATGTTCGTTCTGACTACGAGATTCAGCAGTTGCGTAATACATCGACCCTCAACGAAGCCCTTCACTGCGGGGCCCCTTTCACCCTGTCTTTCAACCCTACCCTCACTCACGGTTGAGGCGTCCGCCGAGAAGTGGCACAGCTACTGCGTTCCTCCTCCGCGTACTACGGAAGAGCGCCAAAGCGTAAACTGCACGCAGAGAGAGAGAAAAAAATATATTTTTACACACTAGACGGCAGTAACGCATTCCCACGTGTAGTTGGCCCGAAGCATATAGGGCCTCGCGCATGCGGGAAACGCGGACAGTTCAACTGCAGGAGCGCGCATCTACACCGAATAATAAACCAGGAGCGGGCCTTCGTTCAAGCCCATCCCCGAGCTCGCCGCCTCCGTTCGCTACGGTCCGATGCCTGATAGCGGGTGGTAAAAGAACAAGAACGGGAGGGATATAAATATTCCCAAATTGAACTGAACGCTTTAAACTACAAAATAGAGGGAACGGAAATCCTGACGGACAGGGGAGGAGGCGATGGGCAGCATCGCGAAGACAAGACGAGGACTAAGTGCGGCAGCAGCAGAGCCGCCGGCACCGAGGACAACGGAGGAGACGGCGCCGCGGGGTTCCTCCGCACCTCTTTGTCCGCAGTGGGCGCAAACCAAGATAAATGGAGCCCGCGGTGTCTTCACCACCAGGTGGCGCTCCCTTCCTCCTCCTCCTTTGACAGTTGACAGCCGTGCTGTGCGGACGTGCGTTTTTGGTGCTCTTCGGATCACGCGTGGAGACCGGGACCGGACAGACTGCGAGAGCGTCTGCGTCAAATAGATGAGTACTTTCCTTTAA